>NW_021604569.1:1495916-1501089 GCF_004785775.1 Grammomys surdaster | reverse complement strand
GTTAGGGCCAACTTACTCTACAGAGTGAGTTCTAGGTCAGCCATAGTTGTTACACAGAGAAACTATGTCTCAAAACAACAACAAAAAAATAAAGTAATAAAGGGAAATAGAAGGTATTGTAACCTTAGTCTTCATTCCTTCCTATTTGGGTGATAGGTTTTTCCTCCATGGACTTGTCTTTTTTCATCAAATCCCTACATATGTGTGTAGGGTGTGGAGAGGCTGCTGTTTGCAATAATGCAAGCAAGTTAAGTAAGCATGTCCTTGGATATGAAAGGGATTTCTGTGACCAAATTTTACTTTTGCCAGAATCTCCCTGTCTGAGATCCCTGCCTGCAGATTATAACCTTGTCTCTGGTGTTTTCATTTTATTTTATTTTATTTTATTTTATTTTATTTTATTTTATTTTATTTTATTTTATTTTATTTTATTTCATGACTGTGGTTCTGAAAGAGTATAGACTGCTTGCTCGCCTGTGTTTATATTTGTTATTGAGAGGATACTCCCCTTGTGCTGCTGTACCAGATTCCATGCTAAACCCTGAACTGGGTATAGTTTCTTCAGGCAATGGTGATGGTAGTTGAGGAACAGGGAGTTATTGCCTTCTCTGATGACTATTTCTTAGACAATTTGAGAAGCTCTGCTTGAAGTTCTAGTGCCACATGTCTGTCTCCACTGCTATAGCAATTTCT
Source organism: Grammomys surdaster (assembly GCF_004785775.1). NCBI lineage: Eukaryota > Metazoa > Chordata > Mammalia > Rodentia > Muridae > Grammomys > Grammomys surdaster. The sequence continues at coordinate 1,500,396 of NW_021604569.1, read as the reverse complement.
TTATATGAAACCTATGTCTCATCTCTGACTGTATCTGTAGCCTGAAGTGGCTCTCATGGTACCTGGAAGACCTGTTCTCTGGCATCTCCTGCCGACTCTGGTCTGGCACAAGCAGCTTGGTGTAGCTAGGTGCCAGCTGGCTGTTGCTTTGCAAAGAAAGTTGCATCTATGCTTATTATTTTCTTTGGCTTGTTTTTGTTCTTTTAAAAATATTTATTTTTATTTTATGTTTGAGTATTTTGCCTGCGTGTGTGTTTGTGCACCATGTATGTTCATTGCACATAGAGGCCAGAAGAGGACATCCGATCAGCTGGAACTGGACTTAAGGACAGTTGTGAGTCACCATGTGAGTGTTGAAAGTGAAATCATAAGGAAGAGGTGTAAGTGCCATTTTTCGAGCCCTATCATTAGATTTTTAGATAAGGTCAATTCTGAATGGGATGAGATGGAATCTAAGTAGTTTTAATTTGCAATGGCCTGATGACTAAGGATATTGAATATTTTAAAGTATTGCCCATTAATATTTCTTTTTGTGCTGTTTTTGAAATTTAAAAAGTATTTGTGCATATATATGTACATATACATATATATATATGCATGTGTTTGATGCTAGTGTATATGCATGTGTGCCCAGGTGTACCCATAAAGTCCAAAAGAAGGCATGGGATACCCTGGAGCAAGAGTTACAAGTGGTTGTGAACCACTCAGGGTGGATGTTGGGAACTGAATTGAGGTCCTGTAGAAGAGCAACAAGTGCTCTCAATTGCTGAGACATCTCTCTAGTTCCCTCCATTAATATTCCTTGTTTTGAGAAATTTGTTCAGTTCCACAACTTCTCCCTTTTTATGTATATGATTCATTTTTTAATTGGAGATATTTTTCTTGTAATATATTCTGATCACAGTTTCCCCTTCATCTCCTTCTAAATTCTCCCCCACCTCACTACTCATCCAACTCCATGCCTTCCTACTCTTCTTAGAACACAAACAAGCGAATAGAACAAACAAAAAACCGATAAACCAGAATAAAGCAAAGACAAAAAAACAAAAACAAACAAAAGACTAATAACGTAAAAAAAAAAAATTACCCAAAGCATTAAGAGACAACAAAACAAAACAAAATCTCCACAGAAAGTACCATTGAGTTCAATTTGTTTGGGCCATCTTCTGTTGAGTATGGGACCTGTCCTTAAATGTAGTTTGTATGCCCAGTTACACTCCTTTATAAGCATTTACCAATTGGAGATATCTTCTTGGTTTTCGATGGGTGAGTGTATCCATTTTCCTATCTGTCTTGGACCTGTGCTGGCCCTGTGTGCATGTTGCCACAGTCTCTGTGAACTCAGATGTGTGTCACACCTGTTGTGTCTGGAAGATGATGTTTCCTTGTATCATCATTCCCTTTGGCTCTTAGAATCTTTCTGCCTCTCTTTCCACATAGTTCCCCGAGTCCTGAGGGGAGGGGTTCCATGGAGCCATCCCATTTAGGACTAAGTGTCCTAAGGTCTCTCTCTCACTTTGTCCACATTGTCCAGTTGTGGGTCTCTGTGTTAGTTTCCATCTACTGCAGGAAGAAGCTTCTCTGATGATGGCTGAGGGGACACTGAGCCATGTTTAGCAACATGTTATTAGGAGTCATTTATTGCAGTGATCCTTTAGAAGATAGTAACATTTGGTTTTACCCTGGGTTCACCACCTATATACTCTGGTTCTTGGCCATGTAAGCTGTGTCAGGCATGGTTTCCATCACATGCAGTGGGCCCCTTTTTTTTTTTTTAAACTGGGTTGTTTGTTTCTTTGATGTTTAGTCTTTCCTAAGTTTTTTTTTGTTCTAGAATCTAGGATCTAGATATCAATCCTCAGTCAGATATTTAAGTGGCAAATGTTTTCTCCAGTTCTATAGTCTGCCTCTTTATCCAGTTGACAGTTTTCTTTACTCAAAAACATTTAAAAGATTTAAATTTTGTGTATTGGTGTTTTGCCTACATGTATCTATGTGCACAGTGTGTATGCACCAGGCCTGTGTAGGCCAGAAGAAGGTCTTGTTTATTCTGGAACTGGTGTAAAGAGTAGTTGTGGGTGCTGGGAACTAAAGTTGGGTTCTCTGCAAGAACAGCAAGTGCTCTTATCTCCCAGCCCAAGAAACTTCTTAACTTCACTTTTGTCAGTTGTTGGCCTTATTTCCTGAGCTACTTGTGTCTTATGTATGAAATCGTTACTATGTCTATGTCTTGCTATGTATTCTCTTCTTCTTCTTGTAGCACTTGCAGAGTTTCAGGTTTTCTGATGAGGTCCTTGATCCATTTTGAAGTGTTTATTTTGTACAATGAGAGAGGATCCAGTTTCAGTGTTACAAGTGCAAGTCTAGTTTAGCTAGTACCATTTTTTTTTTTTTGTAAAGGCTTGTCTTTTATTCAAGTGCATGTTGGCTTCTATGTAAAAACTAATTAGATGGTTGTAGTTGTATGGGTTTATATCTGGTACTCTGTTGTATTCCATCAATCTGTGTTTCTTTTGTGTGCCAGAACAGACTACATATTACTGTGGTTCTGTAGTAGAATTAGAAATCAAGTATGTTCCTATTTGAGTAATATTCTTAATGCTTAGAATTGCTTTGCCAATGCAAGGGTGTGCTTACATACAAATTTAGAGGCTTTTTTTCTGTTTCTGTCAAGAACAGGTTTGCAGTGTTGTGATTACATTAAATCTGTATATTGCTTTTGTTAGAATAGCCATTTTTATAGACTTTTGCCCATTCCTGAGTGTGGCTCGATCATCTCATCTTCTAGTGCATTGGGTCTCACCCTTCCTAATGCTTCAGTCCTTTATAATACACTTCCTCATGTTGTGTGGCCACCCCCAACTGCAACATTATTGTTAATACTTCATAACTATAATTTTCCTACAGTTTTGAATAGTAATGTAAATATCTGTGCTTTCCGAGTATCTTAGTTAACGCCTGTGAATAGGTCGTTTGACCCCCCCCCTTCTCCAAGGGATCAAGACCCACAGGTTGAGAACCATAGTGTATTCCTCTATATTTTTAGTGCTCTAAAGTTTTTATTGTACAGGGCTTTTACTTTCATGGTTAAATTTATTTCAAGGGTTTCTGTTTGTTGTGTATTTGTTTGTTTTGTATTGTCTTTTAAGCTACTGTGAATGGGATTGTTTCCTCGATTTCTTTCACAGAATATTTATCACTGGTATATAGGAAGGCTACTGTTTTTTGGATGTTGATGTTATATTATGCCACTTTGCTGAATGTGCTCAATAGATGTAGTTTTCGTAGGGGTTCTTGATATATAGTATCATATAATATACAAATAAAGTTATTTTGACTTCTATTTGTACCTCTTATATATACTTCTACTAAATTACTGCTCTCAATAAGACTTGGAAAATCTTCTTGATTTGAAAAAGACTTGATAAATATTCTGTGAAAGAAATCGAGGAAACAATCCCATTCACAGTGGAGGGAGTGGACATCATTGTCTTGTTCATAACATTAATACTGTCGAGTTTTTCATTTCTTCTTTTTATTTTTTTTTTTATTTTTTTATTTTTCGAGACAGGGTTTCTCTGTATAGCCCTGGCTGTCCTGGAACTCACTCTGTAGACCAGGCTGGCCTCGAACTCAGAAATCCACCTGCCTCTGCCTCCCAAGTGCGATATTTCTTGTCTATGGATTGTATATGTACCATATTAGGTCGAGATGTGTTTTGTGTTTGTAGTCTCCCTAGTACTTTTATTCTGAAAGAGTGTTGGATTTTGTCAAAGTAGCAAGTCTTTTGCATCTATGGAGATGATCATGTGATTTCTGTTCATGAGTCCATTTATGTAGTGGATGGCATTTATTGATTTACAGTTATTGATCCATCCTTGCATCTGTGGGATGAAGTGACATGGTTCATAATCTTTTTGAGTATTTTCTGAGGCAATATTTTACTCTGTAGAACTCATGGAGGTTTACCTGCCTCTACCTACTAGGATTAAAGGCATATACCAACAGCCCTAGCTTGATATATTCTTGAATTCTGTTTATAATAATAAAAAATTTTGATCTGTATTTGTCAAGGAGATTGCTTATAATTTTGGCTGTATCTTTATCTGGTTTTGCTATCAGTCTAATGCTGGCTGAATTTGTATAAAAGTATTTTTAATTCTTCTGATGTAATTTTCATCTCTGAGACTTACCACCTCAGTCTGCTAACCTAAGCTTAGGCCTGGAAACTTTTAGCCTCTGTACAATCTTATCTAGGCCTAGAATGTTCTCAGCCTCTGAGACTTACTGCTGAATAGGCTCACCCCTTTCTAGTTTTTTTCTGGTCTCTGATTGATTCAGATGTTCTGGTTCAAACTCCTCTCCAAATCTGGTCAGTCTGTCCCTTTCCCTCTCTCCCTCTCTCCCTCTCTCCCTCTCTCCCTCTCTCCCTCTCTCCCTCTCTCCCTCTCTCCCTCTCTCCCTCTCTTCCTCTCTCCCT
>NW_021604569.1:1365682-1495816 GCF_004785775.1 Grammomys surdaster | reverse complement strand
CCTCTCTCCCTCTCTCCCTCTCTCCCTCTCTCCCTCTGTGTATGTGTCTGTCTCTCTGTCTCTCTCTATCTTTCTCTCTCCTCCTGAATTGTTCTTTTTTACCTCAAACTAATTCTAATTAGTTTAATTTTAAATAGTTTAATTTAATTAAAAGCGCCTCCTTCCTTCCTCTCTCCTCCCCTCCCCTCCCTCCCTCCTCCCCTTCACCCCCTCTATCTGTCTACACTGTTCTGTAGCTTCCCTTTCCTCTCTCTTCTTGTGACAGTTGGGTGTATCTTATTCTGCCAGATCTTTCTCTGATTCATCACTTTGTCTGCCACTCAATTAGGCATCACTTTCAAATTTGGATGCTTCCTTCTACAAACTAATTTTATCTTCATTGTTTGGGATTAAAGATGTGTACTAAGGACCTGTCTGTATTCCAACCATTGGGATTAAAGATGTGTGTTAAGGACAGAGCCACACCACTAGAAATGATATTTGCAGTAAATAACACAATCTTTGGGTTCACAATATGATCAAATATCCTGCAACAAAATTGGAAGCTTTTCTTTTCTATTTTTATGTACTAACTTAGGAAGCATTAGGGGTTTTTTGTTTTTGTTTTGTTTTTGGTTTTTGGTTTTGGTTTTGTTACCTGAATAGACTTCCTGGTTTTATCCAACTGTCCAAATGTGTTTTCCTTAAACTCATTGAGAAATCTACAATTTTAAATTTTCCTTTCTTTGAACACACTTATTTTTAAATTTTATTAGTATTATTAATCATCCCATTCGTTTACATCTCAAATGATATTCCACTTCCCAGTTACCTCTCTGCCACCCTCCCATCCCACATCTTCCCTCCCTCCTCACTTTTGCCTGTATGAGAGTGTTCACCCACCCATACACTTTTCTGCCCCACTGCTCCAGCATCCCCCTACTCTGTGGCATCAAACCTCACAGGGACCAAGGGCCTCCCCTCCTCCTGTTGCTGACAGGCACATTTGTATCTGGAGCCATGGATCTCTCTAGGCACACTCCTTGGTTGGTGGTCTAGTCTCTGGGAGAACAGGGTGGTCAGGCCGGCCTATGTTGTTCTTCCAATGGAGTTGCAATCCCTCTCTGCTCCTCCAGTCCTTCTGCCAGCTCCCCCACCAGTTTCCCTGAGTTCAGTCTGATACATCCATATCTGCATTGGTCAATTGCTGTCCAGACCTCCTAATGAAACCCCACACTAGGTAGGATTCTTGTCAGCAAGCACCTCCTGACCACAGCAACAGTGTTGGGTTTGGTGTCTGCAGACATGATGTATCCATCGGTGAAGGCCGTTCCCCGCTCGGCCCTTCCTTCAGTCTCTATTCCATTTGTTGTCCCTGTTCTTCCTTTGAACAGGAACATTTCTGGGTTAAAAAACCCACCTGTGGCTCCATCCCTCGGCCAGGAGCCATGCCTATCTACTGGAGGTTCTATCTCCTCCTTTATAGCTAAAATAATTCCCATTGGGTCTTGGGAGCCTCATGTTTCTCTGGTGTCTGGGACCCTCCAGTGGCTATCCCCAGTTCCTCATTTCCCACCACCACCTATTTTTATTCAATTTCCTGACCCTCTGTACCACTCTTACGTCTCCTCCAGTTTTTACTTCTTCTTTAATGGTATGGTTCTGTGATGAATCCTTCTCAACCTGGAGTTTTAGTCAATAGATTTTTTTATTGCTGTTTCAATTGCATTGTTGGCGATAAATCTTTTTTTTTTTTAAATCTTTTGATTTAGTAGATTGTAGCAATGAATTAGTTAAACCTCTTTGGCTCCCTGTTGTCATGAACATCCTTTAAAATCTATATTTCATCTCTGCTACCCTAGACCCAATCTGGGAAATAGCTGTCCTGGAACTCACTCTGTAGACCAGGCTAGCCTCGAACTAAAAAATCTGCCTGCCTCTGCCTCCCAAGTGCTGGGATTAAAGGCGTATGCCACCACCACCCGGCTACTTTCCCTGATTCTTACATGCTGGTGGACCTTTAAGTTTCATCTTTCTGCTTCCCTATCATGGTGATTCTCTTCTCTCCTCTCCTCTCCTCTCCCCTGTCCTCCCTTGTCCTCCCCTCCCTCCCCTCCTCTCTTCTCTTCTTCTCTTCTCTTCTCACAGTCCCTTGCCCAGCAATCTAAAAATCCTGCCCTGTCTCACTGCCCTGGGGACAGGGACCCTCAGGTCTGGAAGTAAAGCTATTGGGAATCAAAATAAGACAAAGCATTAGAACCAGTCCCTGCCCTGGGGACAGGGACCCTCAGGTCTGGAAGTAAAGCTATTGGGAATCAAAATAAGACAAAGCATTAGAACCAGTCCCTAACAGTAGGTCATGTACATTTAGAAACTCACCCATTTCTTTTATGTTTTCCATCTTGTTGGACTATACATTTTAAAAGTATATCTATGACATCATTGGTATCATCTGTAGTGTCTCTTTGTCTCTAATGTTGTTAATTTGGGTCTTTTCTCTCTTGGTTAATTTGTGTAAGGGTTAACAGTCTCTCTCTCTCTCTCTCTTTTTTTTTCCAGTGAACCAACTTTCATTTCATTGTTTTTTTTTAAAAAAAAAAACATTTTTCTTTATTTTTATTTTATATTGATTTCTATCTTGATTTTATTTTATTCTATTTACTAGTTTTGAATTTGGTTTTTCCTTATTTTTTTCAAAACCTTGAAAATAAGTCTTTACATTATTTATTTGGAATTTTTCTGATTTTTGTGATCTGGACCCTTGGAGCTGTGAATTCTCTCTGTGACTGCCTTTTTTGTGGTTTTCCCCACTGTTGATTTCTAATTTTATAGTCTTGTGGTGAGACAAGATGCATGGAAGTACTTTATTTTCCTGTATATTGAGGCAGCGTTGTGTCCTAATATGTGATCAACTTTAGAGCTCCATGGATTGCTGAGAAGAATGTCTGTTCTGCAGTACTTGAACTGAATGGTTTATAGATATGTACTAACTATATTTGATCTATAGTATTGTTTCACTCCATTATTTAATTTCTTTATTCCTTTTTTGCTTGGATGACTTGTCTTGTTGAGGGTAGGGTGTGAAAGTCACAGACTAATGCTGTCTTAGAGTTAATCTGTGGTTTTAAATCTAGTTTTGTTCTATGAAATTGGGTACACCTGTGTTTTACATGCATATGTTTAGAATGATAGATTGTTTTCCTTAATCATTATGAACTGACCTCCATTACTTCTAATCTGTGTTGGTCTATTTTGTCATATATCAAATAGGGACTCCTGCTAGTTCCTGATTTCATTAGTTTGAATATCTTTGTTCATCTTTCTTTTTTTTTATATTTTATACAAACATTTATTAATGTCAACACATAGTTTATCCACACATTATATGTAGTTTATATTTATATTTATTTATATTTATATAGCTCCTCCTTGTGTTCTCACCAGACCTCCCAAACACATACCCCTTCTATCTTCATCCTCTTCTGTTTCCTCTTCTTCCTTCTCCATTTTTTTTTTAATAATTGATTTATTTTTTTCAAATCGAAGTTCATTCACACAGGGGTTATAAACACAGAAAGGCAGGACGTGGGGAAGGGAATGACACTGGAGTGTGGGTGTTCAGGGGGAATACAGATATCTTTCAGAACAGGGTATTGGCTGGGTGAAGGTTCAGGGGACAGATCACTATGACTCTGCCTATGATTCACTTGTCCTTATCTAAGTTGGTATTGTCTGCCAAGGCTACCTGTTTACAAGGTCTATGACTCCTCAGACTGGTAAATTTCCACAAAAGCTGTCTGTTTACAATAGCTTATAGCCGTCTGTTTCAATGTTTTTCCACAGAGACCCAAGACTTGGTGTTAGTACACATGTATGACAGGCCTATTGCTGATTTTAGGCCTATGGCTGATTTTAGGCCTTCAGTGTGTAAGCAGGGCTGCCCCTGACATCTCCTCCCTTCTCTAAGTATAGAAGGGCTGTGGTGATTCTAATCTTGCGAAGGCGGGGATAGAGGCCTGACCTCCAGTAATTGAAGGGGACTTTGTAATGGCTCCAGTCCAGTGAGGCATGAGGGCCATACCCATTTAGATGTCTTTTTCCTGGAGAGGGGATACTTTTGACATCAACCCCTATGCAGACAGGCTTGTCCCTCAGGGAACCCAGAGAGATATTTTTAACTTTTATTTATATTCCCTTGCAGTGCTTAGCCTCGCAGCCTAAGCAAGAACTCAGATTGCCAGTCAGAGGGGGTTCTGGGTGGTCCCTCTCTGCTTGGTCTAGGGGCGGAAGTCCCCTCTTTTAGGTTGGGTGGAGATGGGTTTTGGAAATACCCTGTATAAAGTAACAACCTCATCTTGAGTCTTGTGGTCCTCCATAGCTAACTTATGATAATGTATCTGAATAGGTTTTGGTACCAAATTATTTATCTGTTGTTTCACAGAGTTAGTCAGCCTATTTGAGACCCAGGGACCAGCAGAAATAGGCAAAAATAACGCAAATAATGGTCCTAAGATGGGAGGAAGTAGGGTTGACAATCATGGAGAAGTTGAAAACCAATTCTTGTACCAGCTCTCATCTTTCTCTTTCTCTGTCTTTTCTCAGGGCCTTCTCTGACCTATTTCATGCTCTCTTTAACCCTCCCTGTCTTGTCTATGTAAAGGCAACATTCTTCTTTATGGGCTGTACACAGTCAAGAGCTGTACACAGTCTTTTCTATTGTAAAAGAGTAAATCAAGTCCAATAAAGTCCTTTGCAATTTTAGGAGGTCTCTTCAGACAGCGAAACCAGGGATTTCTTCAGATTAGTGATGTCAGTCTCTAGCTGTTTGATGTTCTTGTCAATGGTCCGTTGAAGGTCTGAGTAGTATAAGTTCGGAGGCCAGCATGTGGATTAGAACTTCTAACATCATGGGTGATTCATTTTTACCTAGAAAGGAAAAAGAAGGGAATTCTCAGGGAGATTTCTCTTCCCTGGATGTAAATTGTTATTCATCTTATTTATAGTTGGGCCTGGCTTTGTGGGGGTATCTATTTATTTCATTAATCATTTTGGTAGCCGGTTAGCTGTACCTTCTGTGGTATCAGACAGGCATATCAATCCTCGGCCCCATAAGGGAACTGGGTCTGGGCCATTCCCTTTAAGGGTAAGAGGGTCCTTCCCCATATCTGTGGCATAGTTTTTAATTGATCTCAGTGATGCTAGAGGCAGTCAGCAGCAGATTTGCCATGAGCTTTCAGTTTTAGAGAGTTAAAAGTGAACAAGGCATGATGGAGAGTATTTCAGGGGGACTCCTTCTGGGAGTGGGGGTACCGTTCCCCCTTTTTTGCTTTTAAAGCCAATTTTTCAGAGTTCTTGTAAAATCAGGGCAGAAGCACCAACAATCGCTCCTTCACACTCAGAGAGTCATGAAGACACTATTTAAAGAAATATAAATCTATATTAATAATCTCTTTTATCAAGGGACTGTTATAGCACAGCCGACAACTAATCAGACTATACAATATATCGATTAGTAATAGCTTATTCTACTTTTTGTGAGATTACTTTTCTTTTGTCAATTAATTGTTGAGGGAAATTAGGATTTACATCTCTCTTGAGAATATTAAACGAGACTTAAATTCTTTTGTGGAGAGCTTAAAATAAGATCTTAGCAATTAGCATCTCCTAGAAACTTTTAAAAATAATTTGAAATAAGTAAATTCTCTCTTTTTTTTCTTTTAGACCCTTTATCTGTTTTTTTTTTTATTGGATATTTTACATATTTACCTTTCAATGTTATCTCCTCTCCCATTCTCCCCCCCAAACCCCTTACCCCATACCTCCTCCTCCTATTTTTATGAGGGTGTGCTCCAAACATCTTCCCAGTCCCATCTCCCCTCGAATTCCCCAACACTAGGGGATCCAAACTTTTGGGGACCAAGGCCCTCCACTTCCACTGATGTCTGACAAGGCCACCCACAATTACCTATACAGGTGGATACATGAGTCCCTCTCTTTGTGCTCTCAGGCTGGAGGTTTAGACTTTGGGAGCTCTGGTTGAAACTTTTGATATTCCTTCTAGAAAGGACCAAAGCACCCACACTTTGGTTTTCCTTCTTCTTCCTGAGTTTCATGTGGTCTATATGTTGTGTCTTAGGTATTGTGAGCTTTTGGGCTAATATCCACTTATCAGTGATTTGTTCATCTTTCATTCTAAGGTGGTGTCTAATTTTGGTGGTGAGGTATTTTTCTTGGAGGTGATAGAGCGTCGTTTTTGATCCAATATGAAGTTTATGTCTTTTGATGGGGAAGTTGAGTCTTGATACTCAGAATTATTGAAAGTTTTATATTCATTCCTTTCATGTTGTTGATTTTGTTGTGTTTCTTAGTCTTTCAGCCCCTTCATGCACTCCAACAGCTCACAGGTGGTGCAGATGTTGGAATGGGCCATCTGAAAGCCCAGGATCTGTAACTGGGTGATAGCTAATTTGGTCAGCCTGTCAGCTCTAGTGAGCTGCCCAAGTGAAGGGTGGAGCTAGCTTTCCTGAGTGCCTACAACCATCGAGAGGTAGGGTTAGTTCTCCCACACTGAATGCCATTGGGGCCAGCTCTCCTGCGCCCATGCCACCATGGTCAGCTCTCCAATGCTGCCCAGGTGAGGAACAGGGCCAGCTCTCTTGAGCTCATGCTATGAGGGGTAGATCCAGCTGTCCCAAATGTGATGGCCAGTGAGGGGCAGGGCCAGCTCATGACAGTGCTCAAACATCTGCGTTATTAGGTGGCAGCCCAGGGCACAGGCATTGACACAGATCCCTGCTACCATAGGACCACAGACCCAGACATGGCCTTCAACATCAGCCCAGGCCAGGATGCTACCGTGGTTTCAGGTGTCAGCACAGGCCACTCAGATCAGTTTGACCCCTGGCATCGGTGTGGCCCCTGGATATCAACATGGGGCTCAAGCAGCAGCCTGGACTGTTGACATCAGAATAACACAGGCCACAGACATCAGCATAGACCCCAGTTGCACAGGCTCCTCATATTCACCTGTTCCTTACTGTCATTGCCTTCAATTCCATTTTCCTCCACATTGCACAAACCACTCAGCTTTACTTTCTCTCCTATCTCTCTACAATGTACTCCATCTTTCCCGTCTCTCCATCACACACTCACCATTGTAGTAGATGTGGGGCTGGGCCTATGGGGATTTTTTAGTGATAGTTTTATTATATATAGTTTTATTATTTTTATCCTTACCCTTCACCTGTGCTATTGGTATTGACTATTAGACCTCAGCATTGTCTCCAAGTTCCCTATAACTCTGCTACACTCCAAAGCTTATAGTAGCTGTTTTAAAATCCTGTCTGTTATTTTTTGTTTTCTCATTAATTTCTAAGTGTGTTTTTGACTGTTTCCATTTTCTTTCCAGGTCATTGATTGCTTTTTTTGTATTTAATAACTTTTTTATTTATGATGGATGTTAGGACCATTATATTTTGTCCCAAAAACTGTTCAACAGGTTGCTTGTGGTATTTTAGACTCCGACCTTCAATGAATGATAATGAATGATCATTATCTTTCTTCAGGTTGTCTTACTTGCCCTAATAAACTAGCGTATAGCTTCTGTTCTGGCCATAATCTTCTACTCTAACAGAACCACTGTTTTTTATGTTCATGGGTGCACCATGTGTGTGCCTGGTACTTGGCAGAGGCCAGTCTCTGGGACTGGAACTACAGACAGTTGTGAGCTACCACTAGGTGTTGGGAATCAAATCCTGGTTCTCTGGAAGAACAGCCAGTGCTCCTAACTACTGGGCCATCTCTCCAGCCCTAGTCCCACTTTTCAGTTTCTCATTTTTAACTCTATCTTGACTGTTTTTCTGCTATAATTTTTCTTTAAAATATGTATTGTTTTTAATCAATTCAAAATTTACACAAGGTAAAGGTTCCAACTTCTGTCATCTACTTCATTCATTTTTTAAAAGTTTTTCTGGGTTATTTCCTAAAGAAATAGAATCCACATTACTGAGTGAGGATGAATGACCACTTGGGTTAATAACCTGTATTTTGACTTCTTTGTTTAAGTGGATTTATTTTGAGAGGATGGTATTAGGAGGCTATTTCTTCCAGGAATAAAAAGTAACAGAATAGCAGTTAAGGATATTTTGGTTTCAGATAAATTTTTCTACCAATTAAGGCATATTAGATATATCAATATTATTTTGAAGCACAGAATATATATATGAGAGTAGTAATTAGTTGTTGTGTATCACTAATTAGCACAAATGACTACATAATCTTTAAAAGAAACTATTATATTTATTTTTAATTGTGTTTCTGTATAATTAAAAAGGTGTTCTTCCCTCTAAATTTCTTTCAGTAATCCTAAGTCGGAGAGTCAACGAGTAAATAAAAAAGTCAACAATGATGCTTCACTTAGAATTCACAATCTATCAATTTTGGTGAAACAGATAAAATTTTATTATCAAGTAAGTGGCCTTTTCTTTTTAAGATATTTTAATAACAATGTACATATTTATGTTTTAAAATTGACTTTGTTGGAAACTTGCATAAATGGTAGCCTACTTGAATTACATTTTTGATGTATGATTTCTTTTAACACTTAAGTTGAATACATATGTCAGTTGTTAATTCTGAGCATTATTTTTTTTAATGTCTGGATATTTTGCCTGCATATATGCCTATGTACCATGTGCATACCTAATGACTGTGGAGGCCCGAAGGGAAGTGATTCCCTAGAAGTGGAATAACAGATGGTGTGAGCCCACCATGTGGATGCTGGGGAATGAACCAGAGTACTGTGGAGGAGCAACCAGTGCTCTTTACCTCTCAGCCATCTCTCTAGCCACAAGCCTTAATTAATTCTCAGTGCTGCGAAGATAGATCTTAAAAATTTCTGTAGTTGCTTTACACAAATTTTTGAATTTTTATTTCAATTTATGCTATATTTGATTTCATTTCTGAGTTATGGAGAAGGGCACTTTTAAATTAAATATACAAGGCTTTTTAAGTAAAAAAAATGTTCAGAAAATTTAGTTTGTATGCTTCTGAATTTTTTTGACATTTTTTCTTTTGTTTCTTTTTTTTCTTATCTTTTTGTTTTTTCTTCTTTTTCTTTCTTTTCTTTTCTTTTTTTTTTTAAGACAGGATTTTTCTGCGTATCCCTGGGTGTCCTGAAACTTGTAGACCAGGCTGTCCTCAGCTCCACCTGCTGTCTTTTGAGTACAGTGACTAAAGGCATTCTCCAGAATGCCCAGCTCTAAATTTGAGTTGAATATATAAATTCACCCAGAAAAAAAACAGACACTGCCCTACATGAGGCTCAAACTTACAACTCTGGGATTAAGAGTTCCATGCTCTACCAACTGAGCTAGCCAGGCAACTGATTACCTAGAATAGCTTTATTAGTTTGTCTCTTGAACTCTTGAGTATTGAGAAAGGAGTTGAAATGGTATTTTAAGCCGAAGGATTTATCAACTTTTCTTTTATATACTTTGAAGAGACATTAGTAGGTGAAGATGAACATAAGCTTGTTTTGGAGAACTGGATTATTGTTTCTATATTTTATCCAAATTATTGGTTTAAATGTTTTAAAGAAAATCTTCAATTTCATGTTTTACAGTTTCATACTTGTATATACAGTGTATCTTAATTATATTTACCCACACTTGCCTATGATCTGCCCTCCCACCTCTCCTGGAAGTCTCTCAAAATGTAATCTCTCCCTTCCTTCTGGTGACCCACCAAATTCTGTCAGTGCTACCTGGTGGAATGTTAGCTGCTCTTACTGGCTTGGTTTTGTGCAGTTAACAGAGGTTTTATATAGGCATGACGTGCCTATGTTTAAGCCTGTACATGCATGTAGTACACATGAGCATCAGTGAATGGCACTGCATCCCTTGGAACTAGAATTACAGAAGGTAATAATCCGCAGCTGCCTTGTGGGACTTAACCCAAGTCCTCTAAAAGCTGTGTTAACTACTGAGGCATCTCTTCAGCCCCTACACTTATATATTCTTGACTATTTGTTTCCTTTGTTACAGTGATGTTTGTTTTCTCTTCTGATTGCTTTTTGCTTGATATCAACTCTTGTCAAAATTACATATTGCTATTCTTAATTTTCTCAGCTTTCACTTAACTCCCATCTTTTCACTTTCAGTCTTTCTTGTAGATAGAGAAGAGCAGGATTTTTCTTAATAAGCTATGTTTTATGTGCTCATATTGTGTTTTGATACTGTGTATTGAACCCAGGACCAAGTGCTATATAGCTCTGCTATGTCCTCAGCCCTAGAATGTTTGCCTAGCATACACAAACCCTAGGTTAGCTTCTCTAGTCCCACATGAACCAGGAGAGGTAGTAAAATGCTGTGAGAAAGCAAAAGTAAATACAAATGAAGAAATGGGCTAGATCTAGACCCAGAGCTCCCAGTCCTGCCTGGCAGCAGACCACATGTGGAAGGGAAGGGAAGTATTCTTAGTGGCCACAGACTTGGAGGAATTCATCTTTGTTATCTTCAGGTTATGGAACTTGATGCTTATCACAGGGTGCAAAGCCACCAATGCTTCTGTTTTTCATAGCCTAAGTCCATTGCTGCTGAAAATTCTCATCAAGTCCAACTATCTGTTTTACACATATGCTTCTCATCACCTCCCCTCACCTAGACACAATGGTAGGGTGTCTTCAAACTCCTATAGTTGTGATGGTTCTTTGTTTTGCTAGCTTCAGAGTAGCAGTCTCAAACAATAGGCCTCCTTTCAAAATGGCATCTGTTCTTAGCACTTTGAGATATAGGGGAAAATCAAGGAGAAGGAATGAGACAGAGGATGCACACATTGTTGACAGTACAGCCTTTATTTGGGGAATTGGAAAAAGAGGGGTCTCTAACAATCAGCCTATTATCTACTTACAAGCTAGGGTAGTTTTAGACCAGAAAAGTGGAGTATAGAAGAAGGCAGAGAAGGAGGTTGAAAGTTTCCCTTTTTAGCTTGTCATTGTACATTGCTAAGAGTGACCAATAAGTAGTAGCTAAAGAAAGTTAGCTGATAAACATCTTTGCTGACTAGCCATTACTTGGGTCCACAGGACAAGACAGTGAAGACTCTAGAGAAACAAGTTAATTTACTTCTAGAAACCATTACTGTAGTTACTGGAATTGTCATAGTTCTACCAAAATTAAGTAGTATACCAAACAGTGTGGCCCTGGCTAACAGTAGGGAGTGACAAAGTTGATTTTTTTCCCCTCCTGTACTGGGTCACCGTGCAGACAAATTCCTGGCACAGGAGTTCTCCTTGCTAGGTTTAGGCTTATGAAAGTTGGGCTAGGACTGCCAGTGCTGCCTGGCTGCTATTTAGACTTAACTTTGGCCTTTTCCTCCCCAAGAGAGAGGGCTGAAGCCCTGCTTTTTAAAAAAACAAACACCAAAAAAAAAAAACACTATAGCTTTTCTGTTTCATGTACTTTTTAGCTGTCTTCCTCTTTTCTTTTTTTTTTTTAAATCATCACTTTTATTGTTGTTCATTTTCCAGGATAAACCTTTTTGTTACCTTGATTCCTTCTAAAACTCTGCTATCTTTTTTTCTCTATGTAGCCATGGGTGTCGTGGAACTCCATCTCTAGACCAGGTTGGTCTCAAATTAATACAGATTCTCCTGCCTCTGCTTCCTGGGTACTGGAATTAGAGACATGCATTGCCACCATCTGGCCCAGACTCTGCCATCTTAACTTGAAATTTCTATCATTTTTTTTCTTGTGTTCATATCTGGTTTGGGTTTTGAGATACTACTACTTTCTTAGAATAAGTCTGAAAGATATTTTGCTATGTATCATCATGTTGGCCAGATGATACCAAGGAAATCAAAGTCTCAAGAACTCTTGGGTTTCTTAATCTCATTAATAAAATAGCTTAAGAATAGACTCAAATGGAAGCTCCAGTAAAGTGAAGAGCTTAAAAGAAATATACTCTAGGGTAGGCAAGCTGTAGATCTCAGCTGTTGCCTAGAGGAAGACACGAGTGGAGAAAAGAAAAAGCCATAGAAGTCTGCTACACAGTGGGAAATACAGATGTGGATGCTGTAGGGAAAAATTGAAGCCTGAAGTGTTAGGGAGAACATGCTTAGAACAAAGAAACACGAAAAGGAAACATTACATTTTACCAAGTGATTAAGAAAATGGGTCCGAGCCGGGCGGTGGTGGCGCACGCCTTTAATCCCAGCATTTGGGAGGCAGAGGCAGGCGGATTTCTGAGTTCTAAGCCAGCCTGGTCTACAGAGTGAGTTCCAGGACAGCCAGGACTACACAGAGAAACCCTGTCTCGAACCCCCCCCCCAAAAAAATCATTGTGTAAAGACCTAATAATGTTCAGTAATGGACATGTGTAGTTCTAGACTTCAAAACAAAAAGAAAACCTCTTTACTACTTTTCACATCAATTCTTGGTGTAGGTCTATTTACATTGTTTAATATCTCTTTTAGTAGGATTAATGTTAAGAAATGTACCCATTTTAAAATATAAATCTTCAAAGTCTTCTCTAATAATCCAGATTTTATTTGTCTCTCTTGTAATGTCCCCCATTTAATCTCGGAATTTACTTATTTGGGTCTTTTTTTTCTTGACATTTTATTTTAAAATTAGTATATTAACTAGTAGCTTGTCTTACTGCTTTTCCTGGTTTTGGTTGACTTCTTTATTTCCGTGCCTTTATCCCTGCTGAAACCTTCCCAACTCAGGTTTACTCCTTCCACTTCATGTCACATGTGTTAGACGTGCCAGCTTCACCCGCCCAAGCTTCTCTTTCCTTCCCAGGCATCTACTGGCATTTATTCCTACATAAATACACATAGATATTAATTAGAAGCTAGGAACCACATATGAGAAAGGACATACTTGTTTTTGTACACCTAGGTTATATCCTTTAATGTAATCTCCCTGTTCCATCCATTCCTTCCCATTCCTAATTTCAGTTTTTCTTTACATTGTGCATATATGTACCATGTTTTCATTATATATCAGTGATAGAAATCTAGGTACAGTTTTCTAGCTGTTGTGAATTATTTAGCAATAAATATCGATGTGGGAGTATACATGTTAACATGTAGAGTCTATTGGTTAAATGATACAGTAGCTCTGTATTTAGTTTTCCCAGTGCCCTGTAATATCCGCAGCAGTCCTATGAACAGTAACTAAGGACTCCTTTCACTGTACACCCTCTCTAGCACGTTCTGTCATTCAGTTTTCTGATGACAGCCATTCTGACTGGAGTAAGGTGGTTTATCAGTTACTTTTCTGAGCTATGCTGGCTAGTTTTATGTCAACTTGACACATAAGCTAGAGTCATCTGAAAGAAAGAGCCTATGTTGAAAAAATGTCCCTATGAGATAGGCCTGTAGGCAAGCCTGCAAGGCAGTGGTTCTTGACTTGTGGGTCGTGACTCCTTTGGGGCTCACACATTAGATATCCTGCATATCAAATATTTACATTACAATTCATAACATTATCAAAATTACAGTTATGAAGTAGGAACAAAACAATTTTATAGTTGGGGTCACTACAGCACAAGGAACTGTATTAAGAAGGTCGAGAAGTACTGCTGTAGGACATTTTTTTAATTAGTGACTGGTGTTGGGGGAACATTCTATTTTGGGCAAGCCAGTAAGCAGCATTCCTCCATGGCCTCTGCATCAGCTCCTGCTTCCAGATTCCTGCCCTGTTTGAGTTCCTGACTTCTTCCAATGATGGACTGAGTATAAGCCAAATAAACCCTTTCTTCTCCAGCTTGCTCTTGGTCATGGTGTTTCAGCATATTAATAGTAGCCCTAACTAGGGTAGTTACTGTGATAAAACATCATCACCAAGACAAGATAAGGTTGGTGTATACTTTGAGAAAGATGAGTCCATCGTGGCCTGGGAAGCATGGTAGTAAGCTGTAGGGATGGCAACAAGAACAGGAAGCTGAGAGATCACATCATTTACTGCAAGCACAAAACAAAACTGGAAGTGGGGTAAGGCTATATATTTTCAAAGTCTACCTCAAGTGACACACTTTCTCCAGCAAGGGTGCACCTCCCAAACCTTCCAATGCAGCACAAAATGCCTGAGTATATGGAGACATTTCTCATTCTCGTTTCTCCTCCTGAGCCTGGATTACTTCACTTAACATCTTTTCCATCTGTTTTAGTGGGAAACATAAGATTTCATATTTATAGTTGACCTCAAACTCCATTGTGTACATGTATGACATTTTCATTATCCATACATCTGTTGATAGTATATAGGCTGATTGCCTTCCCTCACTGTCTCAAGTAGAGCAGCAATGAACATGGATAACATTAAGATATAGAATCCTTTGGTTCTATACTCAGAAATGTTATAGCTGGTTCATATGGTAGTTCTATTTTTATCTTTTTGAGAAACCTCCACAGTGATTTTCTATCCAAAATCTTTATGTAATGTTTAACTAGCTTATTATTTCATGTTATTATTATCAGAATTAACTTAAAATTAACACTTTAAAATTAAGAACTAAATTTTCATATTAATTTCAAGAGATAATCTTCTACAATTTAATGATTTTGTACTTTTGTTTCACTTTCTATCCTCTGCAACAAGAGTTTTTATAAACTTAAGTTTTTATACATTTCCACTGTAGCAGGAGACACTACATTAAACATTTTCATTCTATATTAAGTACATTTTACATGATATTACATTTGTCAGTTGTATAATTTGAACTGTAACTGGACTCGTGGTGTAAAGGTCAAGGTATGAAAAGGTCACTGCTGAGTCTGGTGATCAGTGGGTATGGGGCTGTCTTCCTACTATGGGAAGAGTGACTTGGGAGATGGGGAAGCAGTGGAATGGGAGGGTAGATTACTGAGAAGAGAATTGGATAGAAGTTGATACAGAATGTCACGTGGCAAGTCAGTAGAATAGTGTTTCTGATTTATCAATATTGACTCATGTTACTAAAAAATAAGTTTTTTTGTTTAAAATTTTTTTCTTTTCTTTTTTTTTCTTTTTTTCTCTTTTTTTTCTTTTTTCTTTTTTTCCCGAGACAGGGTTTCTCTGTGTAGCCCTGGCTGTCCTTGAACTCACTCTATAGACCAGGCTGGCCTCAAACTCAAAAATCTGCCTGCCTCTGGCCCCAAGTGCTGGGATTAAAGGCATGCACCACCACTGCCTGGCTCATTTAAAGTCTTTAAGACAAAACTTTTCCCTATATTTCTTTATCAGGGTGAATTTAAAAGTTCTTTATTCAAATGTAGGTTATTTTTATGAAGTATGATATAGACAAAATGGTGATTGTTTTAAAATCCTTTTTAAAACTTACCAATTTGCTTCAATGTAAAAATATCTAAAACTCGAAATAAACAGAAAGTTCTTTTTTCCTTTTAAGTTATTTACTTATATAGAGAGATAGGTTTCACTCCATAGCTGAGGCTATCTCAGACTCAATATTTAACCCAGGCTGGCCTCAAAACTTCTTTTAAAAAACCTCTTTTCTCAGCTTAACAGATATGAAGGTTACAGGTATGATCCATTATGCTTGATCCTTTAAGTCCATTATAACTTAGAAATTTAATTCATTAAAGGTGCAAAAAAAAAACCCTCTGCACATTTATTTCTAATATAGCACACCCACAGGCAAGTGTGCGATATCCTAAGTTACGACTTGGTGAGTAGTTACACAGTCAGCATCAACCTTGCAGTTACTGACTACTGAATATCATTTTACAGGAGACTTTGCAGCAGTTGATTATGATGTCATTGCCAAATATCTTAATCATTGGCAAAAATCCCTTTTCTGGTAAGTTTTAAGTCTGTATGATGTGATAATAATACCGTACATTTGTGTAACACTAGTCATGGTTACCAAGGCCTGGTTGTTTATCTCAGTTCTCAGGTTTTCCACAGCCTCAGTTGAAAAGGTGATGATGATAGTTCTGTTTGTAAAGAGAAAAGGAGCTTTCAGTTTTTAAGTTATTGGTGAGATGTGCACACTCAACACTAAATTTTTTTCTGCTATATCGAACTGGTACTTTTTTGGTGATGGTTGATTTTATTATCTCATTCTAAGCAGTGGTGTTTGAAAAGGAATGATGTTGAAACAACCAAGCTTCGTAGTTACATGCCTATTTACTTTTGCCAAAATTGTTAGCACTGTGGAATTGTTTTCTTGTTTGTTTTCTAGTTCATTTTTGTAGTTATATGTAATAAATCTTGGACCTGATAAGTACTAGACAAACTCCTGTATTATTGAGCAGTATTCTAACTGTAAGTTGAAAGTTTTACTGATGAACATTAATTTATATTAAACTATATCTTAGTGGAAAGATAAGAGGAAGTTTCATTTATTTAAATCATTATACTCAAAAATTGTTACTCCTTTACTAGAATTTTATTTTCATTTGTATTTTGCCATTTATGGAACTTGATCGTAGGACCTCATCTACACCAAATGTTCACTGTCACCATACACCCTAGAATTTAAAATTGGAACAATTGAGGAACTAGCAGCTATAAAACATTTCAGCAAAGGACTTAATCTTTGTGGGCTACATGATACTTAAATTGAATATATCTTCTCTAACCTGAACCTAGCCTAATTGAAACAAAAATAAAATCCAAATAAAATGTAAGATGTAAGCAGTTGTTTTTATAGCAGAAACTAACAGTTAAATGCATTACTGGTAAACTCAGTTAGGAATTCACTAACTTAAATAATCTTTAGAGATACTCTAGAATATTTGGTTGTATAAGTAAACAGGAAGATTAGCATGTAAAATATGATTATTTCTGATTCTGTATGTATTTAGTAAGTAACTACCAAGTCAGAGAGTAGACATGGTTTATGTGCTAGAGGTTCTTGTGGTTTGGTGAAAGTTCCAAAGATTACTGTGAAATCATATAATTCATATGGCAAAGACATGTATCAAATGCTAAGACATGTGAAAACACAGAGCTGTTGATTATTCTTTAAATTGCCAGAGTTAGGGTTAGGAACTGTGGTGACTGGATCAAGAAAGACCACACAGATGTATGTCTGTGTACCTAGGGCAGTGGGAGTGATTGAATGCAGAACTGAGGGAAGGACAGCAATGTCTAGCCAGAGTTAAGACAGAAGTGTGTGTGTACTTGCATGTATTGACTATTAACATGGCTTAGTATTCTGGAAAAATAGGTTAATGGAAAGTAAGAGGAAGTCTTTAATATAAAGATTTCAAATTCATAACAGGTACATTAACCTGATACTGAAAAATCTTTCTGAATATTACATGTTTGTGATATGTTCAACTGAATATTTAAGGCAATCTTAATTGAATGCTGTTGACTAATGTTGTTCTACATTTCTACAGTTCTGTTCTGGACTGATAACTTTTATCCAGTTCTTTACATAGATTTCTTTCTTAAAATTTATTATTGTGAAATAGGATCTTACTCTGTAGCCCCAGGCTAGTCTGGAACTCACTATGTAGTCCAGGCTAGCTCACGTAGTTTTCCTACTTTAGTCTCTTAAATGCTGGAATTATAGGTATGAACTACCACACCCAATTAAACTTACTGTGACAGACATTTAAGGTTCTGATCCTTATGAACCTGTGTAGTGAGGAACATATTTAAATTATATAGGTAGGTGAACCATAATATTTGTATTTTAATAAAACAATAAAGAGGAACAATCTTATTAGCAGCCACTCTGGCATCTCCTATCAGCATAATGTAAAAGACCGGTATAATACAAATCTATAGGAAAGGAGTAGATGCAGTTAGTACACTTAGTTTAAGCCTGTTTGTGTGCACTGTTAACTCTTTAGAAGGGATATCCTTGCCATGTCTTCTGCGATCATCACTTTGTACATACATAAGCCACATGTGTAAGTTCCACCAGATGTTTACAAAATTCATCTTTTTGTCAAGTGGTGTTGAACGTTTTCTCTAGAATTGATTGTTCCAGTGTTTGAAAGAGTTGTAAACAAAGCTAAATGCTGTACTTACTAGTATTTTTATTTCAGAACAAGGTACAGAAGAAGTTAAAAAGTTGCTTTTACTCTTACTTGGTTGTGCAGTTCAGGTAAGTTAAAATATTTCTTCATATTTTCATTCATTTAAACTGTTCTTGAGGCTCTAGTTTTCTGAAAGACAAGATAGTCTTAACTATATCACCCTATAAAGAAATTATTTCAAAAAATCAGCTATGGCATTAATATCATGTTTTAAATGCTTTAGTTATTTTTTTTTTCTATTTAGAGACTTTAAATGACTTGGATCTTTACGCTTCTTTTGAGACATCTATACACTTCTTCTGGTTTCTTTGTGCAAGTTTATGCTTTAGGAAAAGAAAAGCAGGATTAGCAGTAAAAAGGGGTTTGGGCTAGAGCAATAGGTCAAGAGCACTGACTGCTCTTCCAGGAGGACCTACTTTTGATTCCCAGCACCGTATGGTAGCTCATAGCTATCTGTAACTCATTCTCCTGGAATCTAACAACCTCTTCTGTCCATATCAATACTGATAGCCAAGGTTGATTGAATACATAGTTTGCCGCGTGTTATAGTTTTTTTTCTTATAATCTTTTTCTCAAATAAGATCAGCATTTGGGTAGATATTGAAGTTATTTAACAAATTGGATAGTTGTGAGTTTAGTGTGCTGCTAATAATTACAGTGGGAGTCTGTATCTCTTCAACAAATTGAGATAGTCACTATAGATTTAGTTCTGTTTGCTAGTAGGACTGGTCTGACTTTCAAATCTACTATGGTAGATCTCCCACTTAATTAACTTTAAAGACAACAATGTATGTGTGTAGGCTCGTGTGTGTGTGTGTGTGTGTGTGTGTGTGTGTGTGTGTGTGTATGTGTGCATGAACATGCCATGACACACTTGTGGAAGTCAAAGAACAGCCTGGTTGAGACAGTGTCTCTAGTTTGCTTTAATAGCATTTGTTTGTTTGTTTGTTTGTTTGTTTGTTTTAGTTTCTGGGAGTTTTCCCGTCTCTGCCACCAATCTCTGTAAGAGCACTGGGATTGCAAATACACACTATTCCAATAGCAGATTATTACACTTGCATGGCAAGCACTTTACACATTGAACTGTCCCTGAAGCCCACTACTTTTTAAAAGAATGAATTATTTCAATGTACAGTTCTTCATTGAATGAAATATTTTGGGTTTTGTTTTAGGGTGTTTTTTTTCTTTTGTTTTTTTTTAATCAGGATCTCATGTGTCCCAGACTGGCCTCAAACTTGTTATGTAGCTCTGTTTGACCTTCAACTTGTGATTCATGTACTCCCACCTTCCAGTGCTGGGATTGCAGGAGTGCACAACCTCTCCCAGTGTACACAGTGCCTGAATTGAACCTCTGTGTTCATGTATGCTAGGCAAGCACTTTCCCAACTGAGCTACAGACCTTCCTATGAAATGAGATTTTTGTAAACAAACAAATTAATTCACTAGTAATATTTCACATTTATTTACATACATTTTATATTCTAGAATTTGTTGGCTTTCAGAGCTGACTACTTTGCTGCTTTGGTGAGACAATATTTAATTTACATATACTTTTAAATATGTATGTGGGTCAATATGACTATATATATATTCAATATATACATATATATGATAGTAATGATCAGGTCAGGATTATTGGTGTACCTACCACCTCAAGACATTTATTTTTTGTTTTTGTTTTAAGGGCATACAAAATCCTCTGTACTGGCCATTTTGAAATGATCCTACTGTACTATATATGACATTGTATGTTCTATGTTCTAATCTATTTCTATTCCAACCCACTATCTTTCTCTTCTTTTTTTTTTCTTCTGAGACAGGGTTTCTCTGTGTCTTGGAACTCACTCTGTAGACCAGGCTGGCCTCGAACTCAGAAATCCACCTTGCCTCCCAAGTGCTGGGATTAAAGGCGTGCGCCACCACTGCCCACCATCTTTCTCTTCTTAATACCATTTCTAGCTTCTAGTAACCACTGTGGGGCACTATTAATACATAAATTAATTCATTACATTTCTATAATATGTTGTACATGATATTTATTTAACAGCCAATTAAATATTTAGATAAATATGTTGTTTTTGTTTGATATTCTAATTTGGTTATCAAGTCTTTAGTTGGAAACATTTTCCTTACTCATTTATAGCTACAATATAGTGCATTTGTGTTTAAAAATGCCTTAGTTTGTGAATATTATAATAATTAGTGTAACTGAGTAACTATAAATGGTAAGTATCTCAAGGTAATGCTAGTGAAGAAACAGTGACTTGTAAGGCTTATAAAATAGAATGTATATTTCTTTTTTTTTTAATTATAACAGAAAACCATAAGACAGTTGGATTAGGGTACCCTGAATGAATCTTGATTATTACATTTTGTAATAACACTGATATTTTATTTCTGATTGGCTAAAAACTATTCGTAAGTCAGTAATTACAGAAATGTTAAATTAAATGGTTGGGATTACTGTCCCTGTAAAGCTGCTTTATACATGCTGTAAATATACAGTTAGAAAGTTAATTCACAGTTGTTCTTACAAGACCTGTTTTTAGTTTTCACTGATCATAGAACTCTAGGTGAAGTATGGATTATGTTCAGATGATTGTATAATGGCAACACTAAAGCATTTGAAACTTAACTTGAATCAGAGCTTTGTAAGTTTCTTAATGATCAAAGAGCCAGTTTTTCTTCTCGAGGGCTTATTGTCTTTGTTGGCTCTGTAATTGGCCTGCGAGATGCATCTTAGCTGGGCACAAGGCAGCTCTGTCTATTTTGTATGCACCTCTCATTTGGTGCATACAAAATACAGTTAGATTAGCAGTTGAATTGCAATATAAGAGATGTAGACAGAAGGCAGAGATGAAGATGTATGTTGTTATTTAATCCTTATTGGGAAAAGATGAGGTTCATATTTTATGTTTTTAGCTAAAATAAAACTTTAAAAAAGTTAACAATAAGGAATTGCTGCCTTATTCCCATTTTGTTACATGTATATTTATATACAGTATTACATTTTGCCTCTGGTTACTTTGTTACAATAGAAACAAACCAAATGTCTATTGTATTACCTTACAAATTAAACTGGCTCATCAAAGTTAGTTTCTTTTATTAAGATTAATGGGATGAATATGAGAGACTAAGTTGTAAGCTTAAAGTAAAAATTGCCTAGTTTCTTTTCCTCAAGAAGAAAGGCAGTGTTGTTTGGTGACAGTCGGGGACTGACTGAGCATTTTGGCAGTATTCCGAATTCTGCCACTGACTCACTGTGGGTTTTGGCAAGTAACTTGTTCCCTCTGAAACAAGTTCTTGATTCTTTGCTTCTCTGTTTGTAAAGTTAGCATAATAATATCCTGACCTCAGATGTGTTGTGTAATATGTTTCTACTTTAGAACTTTCTAGCATAGAATAGTGTAGATTTCAGTGTCTGGCTCTTAAATGTTTCCAAATCATTGCATCTTCATTAGGTAAGTATATCTGAAAGGTTGTTTAAATGTAAAACAAAACCCTCTGTGTGCTGTTCAAATGTAATGCTTGGTGCATTTTTATTTTTATATAGCATTTTAAGATGCAGAGTCTGAATGGTCTCCCCCCCTCCTCATTTCAGTGTCAGAAAAAGGAAGAATTTATTGAAAAAATTCAAGGTTTAGATTTTGATACGAAAGCAGCAGTTGCTGCACATATTCAAGAGGTAATCATTTATACATATTAATTTTTATGAAGTTTACAGTGTGTTTTTAATATTACTTCCCCAAATACTTGGTTAATGAACAAAAACAGTTAAAGATCAAATATAAATTAACCTTTTATATTTATATCTTCTCTTTAGAGAGAGAGATGATTTTATAAGTGAATTTTATTATGACACAGTGCTTACTACACATTTACTCTCACTATTGTCTATAAGGAAATGAAAATCTTGAGGATTAAAGTTTGTGTTTTTATTAGGTAGCACAGAATGAATGGAAGATAATAAGCTTAGTCTTTATGTGCTTTTTCTCTTAAATGAATGATGATTTTTGTTGAGCTCTTATTTGAATTACACAAGTACATTGTTTAAAAAAATATTTATATAAAAATCAGAATAATAATGTACTGTGTCAAATTATTGATGTTAGTGTAATTTATTAAAATTTATTTTAAAAACTGCCACCCTCATGAACTTTAACTCTTATAATGTTTTTTAAGAATTAAGCTATATATTAAGCTATAAAAAAGCATTTCATGTTCAAAAAAAAATAAAATAAAGTTACGGCTTTGATACGTCAAAAAAAAAATGTAGTAGCTATCATGAGGTGACTGAGCAAGAGACAAAAGATAAGGACCACTTGCAAACTTGATCTATTGAGTCATCTACTTAGAAGTCAGAGCAAAATGTTTTCCTAATTTATGAGTAAATTTATATGTATCATAAAAAAAGCTATATATTAAGTTTTACATGTTGGAAAATAATTTTAAAATTGTGAGAAAATTGGTAGTATTTTAAATATTCTCAGAGGATTGTATTCAAAATAACATCTTTTTCTTAGTTAACTTAAGAGTTCAGATGAGAAATTATTTAAATTTAATCAAAATGTTTAGGTTGTCATCATTAACTTCAAATCTCCCTCTTTCTGCTTTGATTATTTATTTTTCATGCCTCTATAAAGGTAACTCATAATCAGGAGAATGTGTTCGATCTACAATGGATGGAAGTGACAGATATGTCTCAGGAAGATATAGAACCACTCTTAAAGAATATGGCATCACATCTAAGACGACTGATAGATGAGAGAGATGAACATTCGGAGGTTAGTAAATTTCTTTTATCATGAAACTTTGCTTTCCTTTAAAAAAAAAATTAGAAGATGGTGACACACGCCTTTAATTCCAGCACTTAGGAGGCAGAGGCAAGTGGTTCTCTGTGAGTTTGAGGCCAACCTAGTCTATAGAGCAAGTTCCAAAACAGGGCTGCACAGAGAAATCTTACCTCAAAAGACAAACACCACCCCCCCCAAATAAACAAAGAAAAAAATAGTTTTCTAAAATTGATATCGTGTTTCTTAGGAGGAGGTAATAAATGATAGCTCTCCTTTGATATCTGTGGAATGTACTGGCTCTAGAACCTGGGACCCTCCTGACATACTAAAACCAATCCCAGCACATGGGAGACCCAGGAAGGCAATTCTGAATTCAAGGCTAGCTTGATCTAAATAGTGAGTTCCAGGACAGCCAGGGATACACAGAGAAACCCTGTCTCAAGGACTGAAGGAGCTGAAGGAGTTTGCAACCTCATAGGAAGAACAACAGTATCAACCAACCAAACGCCCCAGAGCTTCCAGGGACTAAATCACCAACCAAGGAATACACATGGAGGGACTCATGGCTCCAGCCACATATGTAGCAGAGGATGGCCTTGTCGGGCATCAGTGGGAAGAGAGGCCCTTGGTCTTGTGAAGTTTTGATGCCCCAGTGTGGGGTACCCCCGGGGGGGGGGGGGGGGGGGGCACCCTCATAGAAGTGGCGGGTGGTAGGGAATTTCAGAAGGGGAAACCAGGAAAGGGGATAACATCTGAAATGTAAATAAAAATATCCAATTTTTTTTTAAAAAGCCTTTTTTAAGATACTATAACTATGAATACTCAAAGTCTCTTTAAAAAATGGTACAGTGTTTACATATAAACCTTCGAATATCTTGTATATGTTAAATCTTTTATTTACCTATAATAATAAATAGTATGTAAATAATAAACAGATAATTGATATGCTGTAGTACTTAGGGAGTGGTGACAAGAAAAAGTCTGTACAGTGCAAACACTGGAATTTTTCACCCTTATTTTCTGTCCATACTTGATTTAATTTGTAGATATGAAACCCACATGGTATACCAACTGTAATGTCTTTCTTTTGTTGTTATTGGTGTGGGGGGGCATATTTGAAAGGAAATAAAAGAACTTCACATTATTAGAATAAGCAAATTCATAGTTCTTTTCTCTTTTTCTTTTTAAATTAGTATTATTCTAATTTTGTTCCTGTGTGTTTTTTAAGTCACCCCTATTATGTTGGCAATAGTGTAGAAGTGTAAAACTGAATATATAGTTGATGTAAGTGGAAAAACCATTGCCTTGAAGCACCAGAATTTACTAAATTTCTCGGTTTGCCTATCTGACCCCAAGTTAGTGGTGGAAGTGACAGTTAGGGAGTCTTGCACAAACAACCCTTTTGTTTTTGTTCTTTAAAATTATTTTACAAGGTCTCATGTACCCCAGGCTGATCTTAAAGTTAGTATGTATCTGAGGATGACCGTGAATTTAATTTTTCTTGCTTTTACTTCCCAAGTGCTGTGATTTTAGGTGTGAGCAACCAGGACTGGCCCCAAGACCTTGTTGGTCAAATTTAAGCAGCTGACAGATCTAAAGGAAAGTCCTTAAGCTGAGTTTACCTGGAATCCATTTTTAAACTTAATTTTATCTCATCTGTATGTGATGATTTAGTATCTCTGAATATTATTCAGGTGCTTCAAAAGTTGTACTCTTGAAGAATATCAACAGAAACAGTTATAACCGAAGAAAGTTTAGCAATTTACAAAACAGCCTCATTAGTTTTATTGCATGCATTATTATTATCATCAGGACTCCTGGTGATCGTAGTCTAACTGCTCAAAGTTTAAAATACTCAGGTACATTTAATTAGTTATATGCAAAATGGCGGTTATGGTATAATTGGGAAAACACATAAGTCTGAAAAGTTTATCATTACTAATAATTTTAGTCTAGTTGATACCGACTTGATAAAGTATTCCAAAATTTGTAATTTAGGGAAAATGTATAGTGGAAGAACAAAGGAAGTTAAGTTTTTTGTGTACTTAGTCTTAACTATCTAACAGAACTTTGGAATCGTTATAGGTTTAGACCTCTTACAAGTTTTGAAAACAATAGTAGTCTCCATAAATAACTTGTACTTGAACAAGTGCATCTCATATATACAATAGGAAAAACATTTATTTAATTAAAGCAAATGCATATAGACCATGTTTGAAATAGCAGAACTAAGCAAACAATGCAGTCCTTTAAGCTGAATGGTAATGAGTACAACTGACAAGAAGACCAAGAGTTTTTTGACTGTTTAAGATCTAGATGCAATACATACTGTATAAAAGGAGCACTTTTTATCTTTGCATATATTACACTTATGTCTCTCTAATGACAAATTTCCATAATGTCATGGCAAAGCTTATTAGGATTATTAAGTCTCAGATATAGGCACATCTAAAAGTATATGAGTACACGTATATAAGACATAAAGGTAACAAATGTAATTCATGTGATCAACCAGTTTTAAAGATTTTAAAACAGAAGAGTAAAATACCTTTTAAGAATTGTTTTCTCTGAGTAATAAAAACATAAATTTCTATGGAAAACACAAGAAATTACCTTAATAAAGTAAATGTGTGTTTAGTTAAGCCAGTTTGTTTGTAAAAGTAGTTGTTAGTAAAAGTTGTTTGTAAAGCAGTTGTTAGTAAAAGTAAGCCATTTTTTAAAGAAAACCTTGCTTTATCAGAGCATCATGTCTTATTTGCATATTATTACATTATATTTTGGCTATGCTCAATAAAGTATAGCCTCAGGCGGCTGTAACCAGTTGATGATTAGCTTATACCACTATGGACAGCTGTACTTTTCCTGATTCTGCATTACTTCTATATTACTTAGTTAAATATTTTTTACTATTTTTTTCATGTGCTCCATACTATGCTAGATAAGGAGCTGAAAGACACAAAGAAGAAGTAACAAAGAGTATTTCTGGTTTATTGAGGGAAAAATCTTCATTATTTGCAAGTAGAAAAAAAGCCTACTATATAATTAAGTACTAATATGTTTGTGTAGGAATCAAATGTTTGTTAAATATTATTTGTTTAATATAATGCTGTTATTAAATATGTATTAGTTCTATATTTATATATTACTAATATATTGATAAATATGATACTGTTATTAACATTAGGAAATATTAAGAAAATTAAAGATAATTAAGAAAACAGGAAAACAAACAAAAAAGTTGACTCTCTAGAAACCTTTGCCTACTCCGTAGAGCCTTCATCCACTATGGAGAATACTGACACTGTCAAAAAAGACAGGGAAATGGGATGTGCCTCGGGGTGGGACTAGGCATGTGTCAGGAACATGGAAAATCAATCACCTTCAAAAGTAACAGGGAAGGAATAGTGTGTGTTTACATAGAAAAAGCTGTGTGCATACGTATCTTTGAAAAACAGGAAGGAAAAATATAAGAAAGATATTGAAAATCCTGTAATGAGTAAGTTTTGAATAGAAAATATATAATAACGAAGAGACTAACTAGTTGTAGGTGATTAGTTGGAGAAGAGGTCATTTGTCAAGAAGTAATGATAGCTGTTTTCAGTTTGAAGCTTAAACAGAGGCAAAGAAATCATTTACAAAGTTTCTATGGGGAAGTTTGCCCAAAAATCAATAATTAAGTAAAAGGATCACTGCACAGTCGTGCGATCTTCGTTGAAAACAGATGGTAAAATCTCGGACCAAATAATACTTTATTTTTATCTTCAAGATCTGTCACTTTAGAAGTGGAATCAAGAAGTTACACATGGTGCTTGTAGACATGTAATCTCAGAACAGTGGAGGTAGAGGTAGAATGTTTAGGAGTTCAAAGCCAGCCTTGGGTATATACCAAGTTTGAGACGAGCCTGGGTAATATAAAACCCCACCTGCATACAAACAAAGAAGAAAACCAGAATGAAATATATGGCTATAGTCAAACTTGAATTTTATTTTGTAAAAATTTATTTTAGCATTTATACAAAAATCACATTTAAAATACATATACCAACTTGAATCTAATTGTGATTGTACCATTGCACATATTGTATCATTGGTTGTGTAACTTTGGTTTACATTAGTCTATATAACCCTCAGTTTCTTATGTCTAAATTACATAGAACTTTATGAAAAATATAGTGTTAAATGAGATCTTGTTGGAGAATATTATGGGAAAAAAGTGTAAGTCATTATCAGACAATAAAAATGATAGTTTAAAATTAAAAGTGAGAAAGGATACTTAGGAAAACTGTGCTAAGTGGTGATGGTGTGTGCCTTTAATTCTAGCACTTGGGAGACAGAGGCAAGGGGATCTCTGTGAGTTCAAGTCTACAGAGGGAGTTCCAGGACAGCCAGGACTACACAAAGAAACCATATCTGGAAAAAAAGAAAGAAAGAGAAGAGGAGAGGGGAGGGGAGAGAGAAGAGAGGGAAAAAGGCTAGCTGTAGGAACTATAGAGTAGTTAAAAATAATCTCTTACATTGGCCAAAGGAGACAGTTGAATGATAAAAACCTTCTCATTGAGGGTAGGCATGGTCACATAGAATCAATGATAGTAAAGGAAACATACTACAAATGGGTTGGTTTCTGTACTAGAGAAACTTATTTTTTTTTAATAAATGGCAGACATGGATTTGTAGAGAGACAAAGAACTAGGATGGAACTCTCTGAAGTTTGTGAAAACAGTAGTTGCAAGCCGGAAGACAGAGATGTGGTCAAACAACAACCAATGGAGCTAGAGAGGTGGCTTAGCATTTAAGAGCACTTGTTGCTCATGTGGAAGACCCGGGTTTGAATGTGAACCATATGGTGGTTCACATCTCCCATAACTTTCAGTTCCAGGGAATCCAATGCCATGTTCTGATTTCCATGGGCACTGGGCATGCATATGGTACATATACATTCAGGCAAAACACTCACATATAAAATAAAATGAACAAATGTCTAAAAAAAATTAAACAACAAGTGATGAGGAATAAAGATGGCAATATCATGGTCCCAAAATAGTAATGCCACCCCATATGTATGTCTCGGGGGGACAGTTAAAATTGCCTTACAAGATAGATTCGTTTGCCTGAGAAAGTTTAAAGTAAACTAACAAAAAATGGCCTAGAATAAAATAATTTACCAGTAAAGAAAAGGAAAATTTGAAGAATGGAGCAACATGATTGTATAAAATATATATTAGCTACATACTTAATCTATATAGAAGAGGTTTAGGAAAACAAAGGGTTATGCCCCACTGAGACTCTTTGGAGAAAGGAATTGAGGAAGCTTTGAGATGGGGAGTAGTACAGTGTTATAACACATGGAAGCTAGTGTGTAGTATCAACATGACGTTAGACACTTGTGTGAGCATATACATCTTTGTGCCTCAGTCATCTGACCACCGGGGGGAAAAACAGCCTCTTAGGTCTTCTCAAGATTTAAAACAGTATTGCCTAATTCTTCAGTGGTGGCAAGATCATATTTCTAGACTGTCCGATATCAACTAGTAGACAACTAGTAGACAGATACTTATTTTGTACTTAAAGAACTGAATTTTGAGTGTTTAAATTTTTATTAAATACCCACTTGTGCTACTGGCTGTCATAATTGGATAGCTAGACAAATTATTCTTTGGTTTTCTTTCCTGTATCTTTCTGCCTTTTGAATGATTGTTATCTAATGATTTTGTCATAAGTGATTTTTTTTTTTTCGAGACAGGGTTTCTCTGTGTAGCCCTGGCCGTCCTGGAACTCACTCTGTAGACCAGGCTGGCCTCCAACTCAGAAATCCGCCTGCCTCTGTCTCCCAAGTGCTGGGATTAAAGGCGTGCGCCACCATCACCCGGCAAGTGATTTCTTATATATATATAAAATCTAGGGAGGGAAAAGAAAGCATTGATGTATTTTAATGTTATTATTAAATAGCTCATGCTTGAACTGTTGAATAAAACTTAAAATGGCAGCACATGTGACAAAGTTAAAATGTTTTTGATTTTTTTTTTTTTTTTGGATGTAGCCCTGGCGGACAAGAAACTTGCTAGTTAGACTGACTGGTCTCAAACTCACACTGATTCACCTGCATCTGTCTCGGCCTTCCAGGGCCAGGTTTTAAGGGCTTGCACTACCACACTTGTCAAAGTTGAGATGCTTTTGATCAGTGACTTTTATTTTGTAAAATACCTAGTGATTAGTGTTGCCGTGTTTAGGTTGCTGATATGTAGAACACAAAAACTGATCCCGTGTTTACTCCTTTAATTCTTAGACTATTGTAGAACTCTCTGAAGAGCGAGATGGTGTTCATTTTCTACCCCATGCCTCTTCCTCTGCACAATCACCCTGCGGTTCTCCAGGCATGAAGCGAACAGAAAGTCGACAGCATCTCTCAGTAGAACTGGCTGATGCTAAGGCCAAGATCCGAAGACTTAGGCAGGAGTTGTAAGTCTCTGATTTTCAATATTCATTGAAATAATGTGGTCACAAGAATGACCTTGGCAGTATTTTAAGTATGACAGTATACCAGTTGTCCTCAACTGTTAACCTAAGCATACTTTTTATTAGTGTTTGTCAAAATGAGAAAACTTTGTCCATAAGCCCAGTACTCAAGAAGTGTAAGCAGGAGAATCCCAGCAATTTATGGGCATCCTCAGGTACAAAGTAAGTGTAAGCTTAGCCTAGGCTATGTGAAACCCTGTCTCAATATAATAGTAATAATGACAGTGTTGTTTTCAAAGACTGAATTGTTGGCATATGATATTACAAAAATAATTTTAAACATATTGCCTTCATTAAGTCATTGGAATGCCAGTTATCTACTTAGTAAAATATTAAGAACTAATTAGCACTGAAAAAAACCTACTTATTCAGTTATCAAAACTCATTACAGAAAATACAGTATAAATTTTACATACTCATTCTTGGGCAAACTACATGTAAATGCATGATTGTTCTTTGCTGAAGATTTTGAATTTTGCTCTTTAAGGAGAACAAAAGATTTTTGATTTATGCATTTTCTCCTTTTAAAAATTTGTTTTCCTAGAATTTGAGCTTCAGAATATAGACTTTAAATTTAAATATACAGTATAGTCATTACATTTGTTTATTGATTATTTAAAGTAACTTAGAAAAGTGAAATATATTCAAGGTAGAAAAAGAATTAAATAGTCTGCTGTAAAAAATTTTGAAAACAACAAAAAAAAATACAGCTTTCATTTGTGGATGTCTGCATTATTATGTGTCTATTGAAGTGAATACGCCCAGGATATTCTATAAACAGCTGCACCAGGAAAATTAGGGAAGAGATTGCTGTTATTAGTTTGACTGGCAGCTAATGGATAGGCTAAACAGTGAACACTAGTTCTTTCCATATAATTTAGCCCAATCTTCTCTAGTCTTTAGCTGAAGCATGCAATTAGAATTGTAGTGATGGCTGTGAATTCATTTAACATTTTGCATTATGTTAGAATTTAATTTTCAAATAGAATTTACTTGGCCCTGGAATATATTAAAAATTCAAACAACCTTGAGAAGATTGACAAAAATTGGTTTCATGTGTAATGATTTGAAAATGTAAGTGGGTATTTTTAAGTGAGTGAAGATATCAGATGCATGCAGCAAAATGTTCAGCATTTCAACAAATCCTATATAATATCTTTAAAAATGGATTCTTTTGTATATTTCTTAAGATGGCATGTAGTGTTTCTTTTGTTGTAAAAGGGACAGATATTTTCTGCAGTAGATTAGCTGCTGAAATCTTGATTTAAAAAAAAAAGTCTAGATTGCTTTATATCTAATGTAAACTATAGAATTTTTTTTTACTAGCTAGTAACTGATACATGCTCATTTATGAGTGATACAAAATAATATAATTGATTTTAAATTATAAAGTAAAAATATAATTTATGATTAGATGGAATAAGTAATTCTTTATAAGTTAAACCTTTTATACCATAGTTAATATTATTGAAGACTTTGTTTATCTTTCTGGTACAATTGATTGCATGTTTTGGAATTTCTTTAATATAATGATATAATGATTAATTATTTTGTTAAAAAAGAAAAAAACTTTTTACTAAGATGTATTCAGTATCTGACAATTCATCCTTTTAGAGTGTACAATTGAATAGGTTTTTAAGTTGCGCAGAAATTATGTGGAAAACCACAATAATTGAATAAAAGTATCTTTGTTCATCCTCTTTGCCCTCAGATCTTAGCAATGGCTAATCTCTTATATATCCATGGGTTTGCCTATTTTTGACACTCATATAAATACAACAGAT
Source organism: Grammomys surdaster (assembly GCF_004785775.1). Classification (NCBI taxonomy): domain Eukaryota; kingdom Metazoa; phylum Chordata; class Mammalia; order Rodentia; family Muridae; genus Grammomys; species Grammomys surdaster. The sequence goes on along the minus strand of NW_021604569.1, from coordinate 1,464,746 downwards.
AATATATAGCCTTCCTGTTTAGCATGATGTCTTCCGGGTTTCTCCAAGTTATAGCATGTAACTGATATCTTATTAATGACAAAAGCAGTAGCTTGTAATTTATAAAAAGACAAACTTACAGAAAGTTAAAGAATAAGAATGCCAGTAAGATGAAGCTTGCTGTTAAGCCGGACAAGCTGAGTCTGATCAGAACTCACATGGTGGAAGGAGAGAACCTTCTCGTTTAAGTTCTCCTCTGACTTCATCCATACCTTGTAACACTCAGCCTCCCTCCTTGAATAAATGAATAAACGGGACAAAAAATATAGGGCCTAATAGTGTACAAATAAGAGATTTAAGTAGCACTTCTTAGTATTGGAAAAAAATGACATGAATTGTTTTGTATATAGCCACCTTTTGAAAAAATTTTATTATGTGTGTGTTTGTACATTGTATGCTGGTGCACACATGTGCGTACATGTGGAAATCAGAGGACAACTGGCAGGAACTGATTCTCTCCTTTTACTTTGTGGATCCTGGGGATTAAACTGAAGTTGTTACACATGAGAGCAAGCTTTTTTGTTTGTTTGTCTTTGTTTTTTTGGATTTTTTTTAACCTGTTATGCCATCTTGCTAGCCATATATAGGCACCTTTATTCTCTGCTGGATGTTAATAATCTTTTAGCAGGGCAGTTTGGCAATAGATATCAAGGACTGTATTTCCCCTTTAGAAATAATTTCCAGACATAGACATATAATATAGTCTTTTTAATAATGACTCCACCAAATAAAGCATGATTGAAAACTGAAACCTACTTAATAAATTATATTTCTTTCGTCAAAGGGAATACCTCTACCATTAAGAATTTTGTGGGGGGCTGAAGAGATGGCTCAGAGGTTAAGAGCTCTGGCTGTTCTTCCAGAAATTCTCAGTTCAGTTCCCAGCAACCACATGATAACTCAAAACCATCTGTATGTAGTGGGATCCAAAGCCCTCTTCTGGTGTGTCTGAAGACAGCTACAGTGTACTCATATACATAAAATAAATAAATAAATTTTTTTAAAAAAATTTGTGGGTTTTGGATGCAGAGAAGCATGTAAGCACATATAAAAGTAGGCTAATTTATACAGTTCATTCTATCATTAGGCAACAGAAGGTTGGCTCTGATGGCGATATGTAAGAGATAAAACAGTTCAAAGAGAAAGAATTAATAAAAATTTAGATATATTGCTTAGCATGGTAGTACATACCTTTAATTTCAGCACTTGAGGGGCAGAGACAGATAGATCTCTGTGAGGCCAGCTTGTTCTATATAGTGAGTTCCTGGGTAGCCAGCATTACACCGTGAGACCTCTGTCAATATATGTGTGTATATCTATTATATGTATGTACATATGTTACAATGTGTTAAGCAATATGAAGTAGAGATTTTAGGTATATGTATAGCAAATAGTAAGTGTATGGTTTCCTTCAGGCCATTTTAAATGTAGAAAATAGTTTGGAGTTCTTATGAGCAACTGGTCATACACATTATTTGATAAAAAAATCAATCATGCTTAATTGCTGTTGATTATGCAGAGTGGGAGAAAACAAAGAAAGCTAAGGCAGGAAAGATGAAGTAGAAAGTATGTAATATGAGGAACAGTCAGCAGTAGGGGAATAACGACTGGACTGTAAAAAAGATTAAAGAGGTGGGGAGGGGGAGGGGGGGGGTAGATAGAGGTTACATCCACAGAGAAGAAGGAGGAGGGGTGAGGGGATTGGGGGTTCCTGGGTGGGTGGGGGATGGGGTAAGGGGACAACATATGAAATATAAATAAAACATCCAATAAAAAAAAAGATTAAAGAATAAAAATTTTTAAAAAGTATATAATAAAATATAGGATGATATTTATTGCATAAGTCTTAACAGTATTGGTGGAAGTTTGATAACATCTAGTCACATATTCATAGTATCTTTGTCTTGCTTTATTCCTTCCCTGTGCTATAGTTATGGATAATAACTCTATTCACTTTGGTTTTTGTTTTGTAACAATATGTTACTGTAAAATCCTGGAAATTGCTGCATAGACCAAGATGAGCTTAAACTCAAGAGATTTACTTGCCTCTGCCTCCTTAGTGCTGGGATTAAATGGAGGTGTCCAGCAAAGATTTATTATTTTTATTTTGTGCGTATGAGTGCTTCTCTACAAGCTGTATGTTATTAATGTGTACTAGTGCCTGCAGAGGCTAGAAGGCAGCATTGGATTCCTTGGAAATGGAGCTACAGACATCTGTGAGCTACCACGTGGGTGCTGGGTACTCAGCCTTGCCCTCTGCAAGCACAGCAACTGCTCTTAGCTGCTAAGCCATCTGCAGCACTCAGTTAAGAGATGGTCCCCTGTGAGTATTCAAGTTGTTATGATCACAGATTCTGTAAGTAGTACATTTATTCTTTAATAAATATCTTTTTGACATTTAAGGGAAGAAAAGACTGAGCAGTTACTGGACTGTAAACAAGAACTTGAGCAAATAGAAGTGGAATTGAAGAGGCTGCAACAAGAGGTTTGTACCTAGATTGTTTATACTGGAGCATGAAGTAGTTGGAAATTGAGTTTCCTCCTTGTAATTTATAACCGTGACATCAGTATTTTAAGCCCAGTTACCTCATATATTTGTATAAAGTCAGGTGACTTTTTAGTACTTTTATCAAAATGCAGAGCCAAAGCTAGAAATCAAGGTCTTTAGACTTTTGCCCTTACTTGTTAAACTTTTCCAAGATTCAAAGTAGTCTTTTTATACTGGGGTAGTTCCAAGTCCTCCTTTTTTATGTATTTGTCTTCTATTACTTAATTACCTAAGCACCTCTGTAAACTATGAATTGATCTGTATATGGGTTTCAGCTGTCCCATAGTGATTGTATTAGGATATATATATATATGTTTTCATGTATTAGTCTCCTTTTCTACGTACATCATCCTGAATCAAGTGATAATAAGACTTTTTTTGAGTGATAGAGAAGAAGGGAATAGAGCAGTGGGTATAAGAGTAAAAGAGACTGGTAAATATGGTCAAATTATAAACATGTATTAAAAATGTCACAATACACTTGTCAGGAGGGGCACAAGCTTTTTTTAATCCCAGCATTTGGGAGGCAGAGGTAGCAGGCCAAACTGGTCTACAGTGAGTTCCAGGATGGCCAGGGACTACACAGAGAAATCCTGTCACAAAAATACAAACAAATAAAAAAACTAAAATATCATAGTAAAATCCATTATTTTATATAATTAACATTGTTAAATCTTAAAAGCTAGTAACAACATTTTGTGGGTTGTTTTGTTTTATTTTGTTTTGTTTTTCAAGACAGGGTTACTCTGTGTAGTTCTGGCTGTCCTGGAACTCACTCTGTAGACCAGACTGGCTTCGAACTCAGAAACCCACCTACCTCTGCCTCCCAAGTGCTGGAATTAAAGGCGTGTGCCACTGCCCTGCTTATTTTTGTTGTTGTTGTTGTTTTGGTTTGGTTTGGTTTTTTAAGAAGTGATTAAACTCCTTTTAATTCCTGTCTTGTTGTTCTTTACTTGGGTATCTAGATCATAAACGCCAAGGATTGGAATAAGGCTGGACAGTTATGTCTCCCCCTAACTAACTTAGCCTGCCATGTTTGATATTTTGTTGTTGTTTGTTTGTTTGTTTTGGTAGCTTTCAGAGTATCTTTCTGTACCAAAGATGACAGAAATTAGGGGTGAAAGTTCTTTATGTACAGCAGCCCGACTTCTTCACATTCAGTGAGTTGTGTAAGTGTTGTCTTAAGCAGTCGGGCTTTGCCATCCATTTGTGGAGAGCAACTGATAGTCTAGGCACTAATCTGGGTTATTTGGGGATTCCCATGAGACCCCCTTGACCAACAGCACAATTAGATGTAACCTAAACCCAGTACTAGAAGCTTCATTTGATGACAAAAGATAGCCAGTTGGGACTCTGCCCTTCCCCCATTATTTGGCAGTTTCAGTTATAGCATTTTCATATCCATGTCTTCAGTGTCTGAGATTCTCATCTCCATCCCTTCTATTCTGTTGATGAGGCTTGCCTCTGAGGATCCTGTTTCATCTCTAAATTTTTCATTTCCAGATTTTCCTTAGTTTTAGTCCATGTGCCAGCATATATGTTAAGAATCATACAACTTCTGACTGTTTCTTTTAATGACTGTTAAAACTTTAATGACTATATATTACATTTCTCCACCCTTTTATGTTTACCTGTATGTGTATCTAAGTTTTTTTTTCTTTTTTTGGATTTTTTTAATTTACATTTCAAATTATCCCCTTTCCAGGTCTTCCCCTCTTGAACGCTCTACCCCACCCCCCCACCCCCCGCCTCTCCACCATTCACTCCCGCCTTCCCGCCCTGGCATTTCCCTACACTGGGGCATCGAACCCACTCAAGGCCCAAGGACCACTCCTTCCACTTATGTTCAACAAGGCCATCCTCTGCCACATAAGCGGCCTGAGCCATGGTCCCTCCATGTATACTCTTTGGTGGTGCTCCGGTCCCCAGGAGCTCCTTGGATTGTCCAGTTGACACTGTTGCTCCCCCCATGGGGCTGCAACCCCCCTCAGCTCCTTCAATCCCGTCTCCAACTCCTTCATTGGGGACACCACATTCAGTCCGATGGTCGGCTGTGAGCATCCACCTCTGTATTTTTCAGGCTCTGGCAGAGCCTCTCAGGAGGCCAGCCATATCAGGCTCCTGTCAGCAAGCACTTCCCAGCATCCACAATAGCGTCTGGTTTGGTGACTGTATGGATCCCCGGGTGGGGCAGTCCCTGGATGGCCTTTCCTTCAGTCTCTTCTCCATACTTTTAGCTCTATATCTCCTCCTGTGTGGATTTTGTTCCCCCTTCCAAGAAACACTGAAGCATCCACACTTTGGTCTTCCTTCTTCTTGTCTGTGAATTGTATCTTGGGCATTTCGAACTTTTGGGCTAATATCCACCTATTAATATTTATATACCATGTGTGTTCTTTTGTGACTGGGTTACCTCACTCAGGATGATATTTTCAAGTTCCATCCATTTGCCTGTGAATTTCATGAAGTCATTGTTTTTAATAGCTGAGTAGTACTCCATTGTATAAGTAAACCACATTTTCTGTATCCATTCCTCTGTTGAGGGACATCTGGGTTCTTTCCAGCTTCTGGCTATTATAAATAAGGCTGCTATGAACATAGTGGAGCATGTGTCCTTATTACATGTTGGAGCATCTTCTAGGTATATGCTCAGGAGTGGTATAGCTGAGTCCTCAGATAATACTATGTCCAATTTTTTTTTCTTTTTTTTTTTTTTTTTTTGTTTTTTGGTGTTTTGGTTTTTTGGTGTTCCCCGGGTTTTCGGGGAAACTCTGTAGAACAGGCTAGCCTCGAACTCTTGAAGTTTTGCATTTGCCTGCTTCTTCCTCCCAAGTGCTGGGATTAAAGGCTTGAGCCACCACTACCCGGCCTATGTCCAATTTTCTGAGGAACAGTCAGACTGATTTCCAGAGTGGTTGTACCAGCTTACAATCCCACCAGCAATGGAGGAGTATTCCTTTCTCCACATCCTCGCCAGCATCTGCTGTCACCTGAGTTTTTGATCTTAGCCATTCTGACTGGTGTGAGGTGGAATCTCAGGGTTGTTTTGATTTGCATTTCCCTGATGACTAAAGATGCTGAACATTTCTTTAGGTGCTTCTCGGCCATTCGAGTTTCCTCAGTTGAGAATTCTTTGTTTAGCTCTGTTCCCCATTTTTTAATAGGGTTATTTGGTTCTCTGGAGTCTAACTTCTTGAGTTCTTTGTATATATTGGATATTAGCCTCTATCAAATGTAGAATTGGTAAAGATCTTTTCCCAATCTGTTGATTGCCATTTTGTCCTTTTGACAGTGTTCTTTGCTTTACAGAAACTTTGCAACTTTGAGGTCCCATTTGCCGATTCTTGATCTTAGAGCATAAGCCATTGGTGATCTGTTCAGGAAATTTCTCCCTGTGCCCATGTGTTCGAGGCTTTTCCCCACTTTCTCTTCTATTAAATTCAGTGTATATGGTTTTATTTGTGTTTTTCTACATGTTGACCGCCAGTTGAGCCAACACCATTTGTTGAAAATGCTGTCCTTTTTCCACTGAATGGTTTTAGCTTCTTTGTCAAAGATAAAATGACAAATGTGGGTTCATTTCTGGATCTTCAGTTTTATGCCATTGATCTTTCTGCCTGTCACTGTACCAATATCATGCTGTTGCTCTGTAGTACACCTTGAGGTCAGGGATGATGATTCCCCCCAGAAGTTCTTTTATTGTTGAGAATAGTTTTTGCTATCCTGGGTTTTTTATTATTCCAAATGAATTTGAGAATTGTTCTTTCTAACTCTATGAAGAACTGAGTTGGACTTTTTATGGGGATTGCATTGGATCTGTAGCCATTTTGATGTTAAGAGCTATATGCAAGATCATAAACTGAGACTACTCTAGATGAATGAATCAGGAAGTGATTATTTTTATTTTTTATGTGCTCCGGCTCTTACTCTACTTCTTGATAACAGAGAGGGTGTTTGTGTATGTGTGTGAGAGAGAAAGTATGTGTGTGTGTAGTAGGTCACGTTTGAATAAAAATCATTTTTCTAAAAATAGTGATTTTTTTATTAACTTACTCTTCTGTATACTTATTATCTTGTGTTTTAAATCTAAACCTTTAAAAAATATATATTAATTTTGTGTGTCTGGATATTTTGCCTGCATGTATGCCTATGTTCCACTTAAGTGCAGTGCTCCCAGGGGCCAGAAGAAAGTGACAGATCCCCTGGAACTGGGGTTACAGATGGTTTTTACCCACTGTGTTGGTGGTAGGAATTGAGCCAGGTCCTCTGGAAGAGCAGGCAGTGCTCTTAACAGTTCTTAGCCATCCCTGTAGTTAACTTTTAAACTTAAATTTAATTATGAATGTTGTCTAAAGTAGAAGTTAACTTAATTTTCAGTAAATTTAAAAAATTGCTAATGGAGAACTGTTTATTAAAATTTGTATATAAACATTTTTAAAACCCTTCAAGGAAAAGACTTAGCTTGTCTTCATTTTTCAAGAAACAATTATTCTTTACAATACAATTTTCTTTTAAAATATATAATTTATTACATTTTATTAAATTAATGAAGTTATTTGGGCAAAAATAGCTTAAAAAGGAAGGTTTATATTCAAGATATTATTTATATTTATATTTATATTTAGAACATGAATTTGCTTTCGGATGCTCGATCTGCTAGAATGTACCGAGATGAATTGGATGCCCTCCGAGAGAAAGCAGTCAGAGTTGATAAGCTTGAAAGTGAACTCAGTAGATATAAAGAGAGACTACACGATATTGAATTTTATAAGGCAAGAGTTGAGGTATGTTGCGTAATTATTCATACTTATTTTAAAGTGTTAAGATTTTCAAAATGCATTTTATAAAGAAGAGGAATTTAATTTAGAGGTAACATTAAGTTCTTTGAGTTGTTTATTTAAATATCTTCACACATAAAGCTTAATGAGTCCTTTAGAGCACTCTTACCCCTCCACCTAACCCACCCCTACAATTTAGCATTGTAGCCTTAGAAGACTTTTGAAGATCAACCTCTAACACTCAAAATAAAATACTCATCAAGCTTGTTCCCAGAAATAATGGAAAATATTTTTTCTGATTATTGTTTTTTTTTTTTGGTATTAGGATATTGAGATCAATGAAAGCTTTGTATATACAAATGAGTTAGGAAAAACCACTTTTTTTGTCTGAGTTTGGCATCCCTTGCATCCATTCCTCATTTCTGTTAACTTCCTTATTTTCAGCAAACATAAGATTTTGTTAAGTTTCTATATGGGGATGAAAAAGAGAGTATGTGGAATCAAGAAATAAAAACCGGAAAGGGTAGGTCATCCAGCTAAGTGGGTTAAAGACACTTGCAGCTAAGGCTCATGTTGAGAGTTTAAGTTCAAAGATCTACATGATCGAAAGCTAGCACCAACCACTGCAAATTGTCCTCTGAGCTCCATTTGGGTGCTGTAGAATGTGCTGTACACATATACTAATAAGTAAATAATTAAGTGTAATTTCAGCATGAGAAAATAGAACATTTATTCATTTATTCCTTTTACTAATAATTCATTTATTATTCTTGAAGATTCTAAGATAAAATACACACATGAACAAACCCATATAACCATGTATAACATCCATATTATATCTGTCATGGATATAATGGTCTTTATAAGCATGACAGTATATACCTGTAACCCCAGCTCAGGAGACTCAGGTGGGAAGATCTTGAATACATAGTGAAATCCTATCTCAAAATCCAGCAGACCAATGTATTTTCTCTAGACTTTATAAACAACTGACATATTATTTAGCAAAATAACAATTGTGAATGCATACTTCAAAATTATATAAAAGGATTTCCTCAAATGGTTTATTTGACATTTATCCATGAGGACTAAGGATTAAGCTCAGTGTTGGATATCTTGCTCTGGATTTTAGCCCCCACACAAGAAAGACTTGAAAAGGCACAGTGGTGCATGCGTTTAAACCTGGTACTCTAGGAGCAGAAGCAGGTGAATCTGTGAGTTTAAGGCCATCCTGGTCTACATAGAGAATTCTAAGCCAGCCAGGCTACATAATGAGACCCTGACTTAAGGAAGAAAAGGAGGAAGAGAAGGGAGGAAGGAAGGGGGGAGGGAGAGAGGTTAAAAAAAAAAGAGTCTGAGTGATTGCAGCAGATCATGTAGGCTTATAAAACCCCAGCACACTGAGAGGTAGACACAAGAAACATCACAAGTTTGTAGGCAGCCTGGGCTTATTGACTATTTAAGAAGACTCTGTTTCAAAATAATTATAAGTTAAATTGACAAGAGTCTTGTTTTATCATTTATGTGAGTTGAGTCTTAGTTTTGTATTGTAAAAACCTAGAACAAGTTAACTTTCAAGTTATTCCTCTATAGAAATTTTAAGTCTCTTTCAGTCCAAGTAAGTGTTAATTTTATGAAGTTTTGTATCTCTGAACCCTGTGGCCCACTTAAATGTATTCTATCAATTGTCTGTGAAGTTGCAGTGATATTACTCATTCTAAGGCTTACGTATTTTGAATGTATAATATGTTTAATTCTGGGACAGGGAGTAGAAAGTAGGTGAAGCCAAAAAAAGCAACTGTTTAGTGCTAAATAGCTTTACTCTTACATGAAAATGGTGATAAGAATGGTGAAATATGTTTATTTGTAATGATGCATTTTTACCTTCTTAGCTTCAAAAAAACAGATATTAGCACATTTCTAATTAATTTTTAAAAGCCTATTTTAAATGTTTATAGGAATTAAAAGAAGATAATCAAGTTTTATTAGAAACAAAAACTATGCTGGAAGATCAATTAGAAGGAACTCGGGCTCGTTCTGACAAATTACATGAATTAGAAAAAGAGAATTTACAACTAAAGGCTAAATTGCATGATATGGAAATGGTAAGATTTATGGAATTCATCAGTTTTCCTGGTTTCTAAGGAATATTTCTGTGATTCAGGTTCCATGATTCAGCTAAATTCCCTATAATGACAAGGATGGCTAGAGTCTTTAGTAAGGCTTTGACATAGACTAGATAGCTCAATAATTTCAAGATATTTCCACCATTACATAAAATAAATATACAGTAGCATTTTCTGTTTCAATTATAGATGGATATTATATACTAATTTTTGCCTTTATAAAACAGTGAATCTATTTTACAAGTATGTCTTTTAAAGTGCAAAAATATTACAGCTATCTGATAAAATTTATCAGTGCCCATAACTATTTTGTTAAATGACTAAAATTGTTAGTATGAAGGAACGTTTTCATTTTGTCCCTAAAGATTATTTATATCCAAGAATATATGTACAAATTGAACTTGATAGATTTAAGGGGAAAAAAAAAAAAACAAAAAACAGAGGACACAGTCTTAGGCCAGTGGGTAAGGAGTGAATTTAGGAGAAGGTCAAAGAGGAGTGAAAACACCCAGACATGTTATAGAATTCTCAAAGAACTAAGTTTTTAAAAAGATCATTTTAAAAGTCTGTCAGGTACCTGATCAATATTGATCAGTGGTGATTACAATAACTAAGCATTGCCTTCAGTGAGAAAATTTTAAGGAACTAAAAACATTTCATTTAAATTAATTAAAAATGAATGAATATGAATGGAAATTACACTATTTCTTAGCTTTCTTTTCCTATTCTGTATAATTGAAAAGGAGCGAGATATGGATAGAAAGAAGATTGAAGAATTAATGGAAGAAAATATGACTCTGGAAATGGCGCAGAAACAAAGTATGGATGAGTCATTACACCTTGGCTGGGAACTGGAACAGATATCCAGAACTAGTGAACTTGCTGAAGGTAGTCTCAGTTTTGTTTTCTTTAAGTAGATTGATAAATAAATGAAGATTATTTATATTTCTTTATTTTTCCTAGCTGAGATCCCACAAGACAAGCAGTTGTCTCCAAAATTATTATCTCACAGAGTAATATCTTGTTTTTACTTTTTTATAGCTTTAAGTTCAATTTTACTTGTTCAGGGAGAAGGGCTTTTTAAAAACCTGAATCCTGGTCCTTTCTGTTTAGAGTTGTATCAAATAATTCTCTTACAGCTTCATTTAGCATGTAACATAAATTATACATAAGACAATGTATAGCTTTTCAGAAGCTATATATTAGTCTAAAGCAAAACTTCAGTTTTGCAAATTCATTAACAGATTGGATGGCTGGTTAGGCACTATTTCAAGTTACTGTCACAGGAGATGGAATACTAGTTTACTGGTTTCTTCTGAGAACTACAGTCTTCCATTAAGTAAAACAGTTGTCTTATCTAGTCAGTATGTTCTTGGAATGCAGACAAATCAAACTAGGACGTCAGAAACCTGGTAAGAAGATGCTAAAGGTAAGTATTATGCAGGGCAAAGAGTCAAGGGTCTTCATGGCTATGGATGTTTTCTTAACAAATATACATATATTATCCATACCAACGATTCATTGCTGGGGATAATGAAAGACTACTAGATAAATTTGTAACATCTTCCTGAGTGTGGTAGCATAGACTTTCATCCCAGGACTCACTAGGTAGATAGAGACAGGCAGATTCTGAGTTTGAGGCCAGCAAGGTCAACATAGTTAGACACTGTCCAAAAAAAAAAAAATTGTATTTTGCTTCTTTATTTTTTTTCCAGAACCTTTCTTAAAAATTAAATTCATTACACTTGTTTGCATTATAAGCTTGGGTTTGCTATTAGCTCTACAGTTTCTAAATGTCACAGTATTAGATTATTTTACCTGGGTTTTTTAAGCAGATATTTTTTAAACACTTGTCAAATGTAACACACTATGCTGGATGATGAGTACAAAGTTACCAGGTAACAGGTAAACAGAGTACATAGATATAAACTCTGAAAGAATTTCTAGTTTAGTGCTTATAAATAATTAGTTATACAGCTAGATGTTTCATCCTTTATATCATTTATTAAAGTTTTTCCAGTTTTATACTTAAGAACCTAATAATAAAATCCTAGTGTCCTATGTGCTGACTTAATAAGTAGTGAACTCATGAAAGTTTATTATTAAAGTATTTGTGTAGCTTTTAATTGTACTTCTGTAAATTGAGTTACAAAGAAAGCAGCTCAGACTTCACTTTTCTGCTACTAATAAAGTCTGTATATGTGTGCTTACCTCTATGTGGAGGACAGAGAATATGGTGGTTTGAATGAAAATGGACAAAACTGTAAGTTTAAAAACAACAAAAAAAGTTAGTTAAATAAAGATGAGGTAGCACGCCTTTAATCCCAGCACTTGGGAGGCAGAGGCAGGCGGATTTCTGAGTTCGAGAGTTTGAGGCTAGCCTGGTCTACAGAGTGAGTTCCAGGACAGCCAGGAGTCTCAAAAAAACAAAAAAATAAAATAAAAAATTTAAAAATTTAAAAAAATAATAAAATAAAAAATATAAAGATGAGGTATATAAAGTCAAAATAGTATTTTCATACATTAACAGTAGATTATTGAAAAAAATCAAGAAAAATATCCCACTTGTAATATCTATTAAGAAGAAATGGTGGTGGTGCACACCTTTAATCATAGCCCTCAGGAAGCAGAGGGAGGTGGATCTCTGATTTCGGGCCAGCCTGATCTACATAGTGAGTTCCAGGACAGCCACAGCTACACAAATTAATCCTATCTTTAAAAAGAAGAAGGAAGCCAGGCAGTGGTGGCGCATGCCTTTAATCCCAGCACTTGGGAGGCAGAGGCAGGCGGATTTCTGAATTTAAGGCCAGTCTAGTCTACAGAGTGAGTTCCAGTACAGCCAGGACTATATAAAGAAACCCTGTTTCAAAACACCCCTCTCCCCCCCCCCAAAAAAAAAAAATAAGGAGGAGAAGAGGAGGAGGGAAGAAGAGGTCCCTGAAGAGAGAAGAGGAGGAGAAATAATAAACAGATTGTCAGGGTGGCTCAGTAGGTAATTGTAACCAATCACTCGTAATGACCTGAGTTCAGACTCCAAGATCCACATGGTAAAGAAGAAAAACAGCACACAAATTTTTAAATGTGAGTTAGGGCTGGAGAGAAGGTTCAGTGGTTGAAAGCACTGGCTGGTCCAGAGAACCCTTGTTTGATTCCCACTACTACATGGCAGTTCAAAACCGTCCTGTAACTCCAGTTCCAAGGAATCTAATGTACTTTTCGGGCTTCCAAAGTCACTAGGACTGCAAGTGGTTCATAGACATAGATGCAGACAAAATGCCCATACACATAAAATAAAAATAAATGCTCTTAAAAATATACATTTATACAAACAAAATGGCATATTAGCAACAAAAACAAAATAGTAGGCATATAAAGAAATGAAACAGAATAGCAAGCTCAGAAATAAAGCTATGCATTTATGCTCAACTGATACTTGACAAACATGACAGAGAAGTGATGTAGAAAATGATAATCCTTTCAATAAATGATGCTGGGAAAATGCTGCTCGGTTGTAAAAGAATGACATATACTCAGATTTCACACCAGTGCAAATAGATGAAAGATTGAAAAGGAAGACCTGCAACTAACTATAAAACTACCAGAGAACATCATGCTGTGTGCTTTAAATATAAATTTTATTTTTCAGTTAAAAATATGCCCAGTACTAACATGAAAACCAAAATAACTTACATGAAAATGTACATTTACAATTAAAACAAATAATTTCCATTTATTCTCAAATTTTTGTCATTCTTCAATGATAATTATGAAAAAATATATGTATTATTTCCTAGGTCATATCATATTTTATAATTGAATAAACTGTACCTAATGATATCGAAAAGTTTTTAATGCAACAGATGAGCTTGTTTTGTTCTTGTGAAAGTATGTAATCCAGGTTGAACTGACCGAAGTGCTACACTCAATACTGTAGGACTAAGGTTACAGCTCTTGGAAGAGTGCTTGCCTGACAGTGCAAGCTGATGGAAAGGAATAATGTATTATATTGTTACCATGTTATGTTTTAATTTGAGACAAAGCCAGATTTGCAAAATGATAATACTAATAGATTTTTTTAATATTTTAGGTATACTCAGATTATTCACTTAAAAAATTTTTTTAATCCAAAATGCAAAAAAGGTGATGTTGTATTTCCAGATGTATATTTTAACCCTTCACTCGGAATCATTCTGAACAGTATATCTGTAAATTTACAGTTAAATTTAAGTCATGCTGTTTGTTTCCTTTGAGTTAGGGTCTCATAAAGCACAGGCTGGAGTTAGACTCAACAAATTAGGTGAGGAGATCCTTGAAATTCTTGATCCTATTGCCTCTGCTTCTCATGGGCTGGAATTAGGAATGTGTGCCACCACACCAAGAAGAAGTAATATTTCTGAGGAAGTGAAAGGATTGAAGCCTGAAATATCAACAACAAAATATGTGACAGTCTAGTAGGATTTTAAAATTTTGTGATTATATAGTAAACTTTCAATTAAAAGGTACCAATGTGATATCTAGAACAAATAGTTTTTCTTTATTTAAATAATAAGATTATTTACTGTACCCAATTTTGACCAATCTTTAAATGTGATAGGGACATGTACTTTTGCAATGATATGAATACAGATGCACAGTTGAGAAATAGGGACATGGAAGACTTCAGTGACAGCCCTACCTCCACCCCAACCCTCCCCCTATCCCCTACCCTCCAAAATAGTAACAGCCTAGACAAGGGAGGACAGGACAGGACTGAGAAGTAAATGTGACAGGTGTGTACGATGTGAAATTTCCATAGAATCAATAAAAATGCTGGGAAAGAAAGAGTGTTATGTTAAACGTGCTTTCTCATGACAAAATAGACCAGGTATTGATCTTCACTCCTAAGTTGAGCATTGACTTCTTTTTTCAGAAGAATATGAACAGTGTATATGATCTTCAAACAATTTATAAGGGTTCTTCTCTAGCTAACTTTTAATATTTGAAGTCACTTCAAAATTTTAAGGTAGGCTTTTTATTTCTTGAGTTAGAGGGATCTTGTAAGATTGCAAGGCAATCCTCGTAATTTATCAAATAACCCAGCATCATCAACATGACAATTGCCAAGTAATTTCCCATGGAACTAGAACTCTATAGTCTCTTAAGTTTAAGTTATGTATGTTAGAAGCTCAAGACTTAGCTTTGTTTCATTAGTTTTTTAATTGTGTCTATCTTAGATAACTTAACATTTTATGGTGTTAAAGATCAAGTGTCAGGGTACCTTAGAAATCAGTATTTTTTAATAGTTTAACTAGTGACATTTTTCAATATTACAGCACCACAGAAATCATTGGGCCATGAGGTAAATGAATTAACATCAAGTAAGTTATTAAAGTTGGAAATGGAAAATCAAAGTTTGACGAAAACTGTAGAAGAGCTTCGAAGTACTATGGGCGCTGCAGAAGGTAGCACTTCCAAAATCCTCAAAGTTGAAAAGGAAAACCAGAGGCTGAATAAAAAGGTAAACCAAAATTTAATCTTTATTGTAATGTTCATTTATATCAGTGACTTGTAATTTTCATTCATAATGTATTGATATTGTTTAATCTCATTTTTAAATATTAAGTGGAATAAATGAAGCAAACCCTCTGACTGTCAGTCAGGTTCAGTAGTAGTGAACTTAATTGGGCTGGGGTATTACTCAGTGGCGGAGCGTGGGCTTGGTCTATGCAGTGGTTCTTGGATCAGTCCTCACACCTCAAAAAAAGAGACTAAAAAACCAAACTTGTTATTGATCTTACTTCATTATTACATCATGTGTCTTCCTTATAGCCTTGGGATCAGTCTCTTATTTTAACAACAAAACATTAGAGTTTAAATCTCCAAAAGATAAGAAATTTAGAACACAATTATGTCATACCAAAAATTAGCTTTTTAAAGCTTTTATTATTTTTATTTTATGTATATAGGTGTTTTGCCTGTATGTGTATCTGTGTAATATGTGTATGTGGTATCTGCAGAGGCCAGAAGAGGGTATCAGATCCCCTGGAACTGGACTTACAGACAGTTATGAGCCCCTCTGTGACTACTAGGACCTCAACTCTTGCCTTCTGCAAGAACAGCTTAATTATTTAGCCAGGTCTCCAGGCCTCTCACTTGCCCAAAGTAATTTTTTGTTGTTGTTGAAAACAAGTGTTTACTGGTTAGTCTCAAATCTCACTAAAAGGTACACAATCCATTGCTATAATGCTGACATCTTTTATTTAGTATTGAAGTTCCTCTATTTTTCCTAGCACATTTTCTGTTGACAGAATTAGATTGTATAGTAATTATGTAGTAATTGTGAAATCCACAATATGGATTTGTTGCTTACTTCATTTGTTCTGTACTTAGCGAGTTCATCTTCTGTATTTCATCAAGTTCGTCAAGTATTTCTTCTTTTATCTACAAGCTTACTGTGCTTTAAAATTATTTATTTTAACCATGGATATTTAGAGAGTATGTATATCTCATTTGGGTGGTATGTCTGCTCGTCTGTCTTTTGTGATGTTCCAGAAAGTTTGTAAGTTAGTTTCTGTAACTAATTAGAGGTTTAATACATCCTGTTATTCTAATTATATTACTTCGTAGTTTGTTAATTGGATTTATTACAAAGAAAATTTGCTTTTTAGAATTATTGTTTTTTCTTAAGGTATCAGTTTCTTGAATGCACAGCTGATAGAAGAACACTGATGTCCTTTTTCTTTTTCTACCTGATGGCAGGTTGTGAACCGGTTTCACATAGCCTCCAGAGAGAAATCAAATCTGTTACTTGTTTTAGTGGGTTGTTATTTTTGTGCTTGTTTTTGTTTTTTTGTGTTTGTTTGTTTGTTTGTTTGTTTTTTGAGCTTGTGTATTTTAACATTTGAGGTATCTTTGCCTTCTGCATTTATGATCTTACTATCTAAATGTGAGCCTTCTTTAAAAATATTTTTGAGATAATATAATTATATCATTTTCCCCTTCCCTTTCCCACTCCAAATTCTCCAATGTATCCATCTCCCCTTACTTTCTTTCAAATTCATGGCCTCTTTCTTTAATTGAGGGATGTGTGTGTATTCCTAAATTCACAAATATAACCTAAATCTGTATAATGTTATTTGTATGTATATGTTTTCAGATCTGACTATTTGGTATTGGATGACCAATTATGTGCTCTTCTCCAGGGAAGATTCTTTTTCCCACTGTCAGTATTCTTGTTGATTTTGTTTGTCTAGGGCTAAGGCCTTGTGAGCCTTTACACCTCCATGTTAGCATGACTCTTGTTATCATCCTTGTTTAGCTATTGTTTGGGTAGCCATGTTGGTGAGACTACAGTGGTGTAGTTTGTCATTTATTTCTAAGACACACAGTCTTACAGCAAGGTCCCTTTTGAGTCTTAGGTGCAGGAGCTGTATCATAGTCACTGTGTGTCGCAAAGAAAAGTTTCCATGATAAAGTCTGAGGACTATACTTATCTATAGGTATCAAGATAGGTATTTAGACTGTAACTAGGGATTATGCTGATTAGTAAGAGACTATTTAAAAACTATTTTGAGATTCCTTATCATAGCCTTAGTGCTAAGGTTTCTTTCTTCCCTTCCTTTCCTCCTTCTTTTGGTAGGTGTTTTTATTTTAAAGTAAGGTTTTTATATGCAGCTCTGGCAAACCTGTAACCCACTCTGTACACTAGGCTGATCTTAAACTCACAGAGATTTACTACCTCTGCCTCTCCAGTACTGAGATTGAAGGTGTGCAGCAACACACCCAGTACTGAAACTTATTTTTAAGCCATTACTCCAAGACATATTAGAAACAGCCATTTTTCTAAAAGTTTCTATTTCTTTTAGTGGGAAATGGGTTTCGTTGTTGTTTCATTTAGTTTTTTGAGACAGTATCTCACATTGTCATCTAAACTGGCTGGGAACTCATTATGCAGTGTAGCCCAGATTGATCTTGAATACACTGTGGTCTTTGTACCTCTGTCTCCTGAGTGCTTGGCTTATAGCCATTTGCCATCACACTTGGTAGGAAATAATAGCGCAAATTAACATTATAAAAACTGAATTTTTTTCTTTTTCTTTTGTTTTTTTGTTTTTTTTTGTTTTTTTTTTTTGTTTTTCCTGAGACAGGGTTTCTCTGTATAGCCCAAGCTGTCCTAGAACTCACTCTGTAGACCAGGCTGGCCTCAAACTCAGAAATCCACCTGCCTCTGCCTCCCAAGTGCTGGGATTAAAGGCGTGAACCACCACTGCCCAGCTAAAAACTGAATTTTTTAAGATTTATTTTTATTTGTGTGTTTGTGTTTGTGTGGCTGTCTGCCATGTGTATGCTGCTGACTGGGAATGTCAGAAGAGGGCAACAGGAATCTTCTAAAGCTGGGGCTAGAGGGGTTGTTAAGCTGCTTGAAATGAATGCTGTGAACTGAACTCAGAGCTTTTGGGAGAATAGTGAACTCCCTTAACTGCTAAACCATCTCTCTCCATCCTGTGAATTTTAATTAGACTTTCCTTGAATAGAAATATTCAATTGTATAACCAAGTAGTTTATTTTGCATGTTTTTGAGGTTCACATGACATAATTCTATGTCAGTGGTATGCTGAAAATTGGGCATACCTGGACTCAGGACATAGCCCAGTTGGTGGAGCTGTCTCACATGCATGAAACTTTTCCTTTGATCCCTAGCACTGCACAGCATGGATGATGTCCTGTCACAATACTTGGGTTGTGGAGCAGGAAACCAAGTCTCAAAATCATTAGCAACAGGGAAATAGTAAGATTGCTCAGTGACTAGTATATATTGATGCTCCAAATATTATATAAATGAGAATTTCTTCGATGTGGAGATATACCTTTCAAATACAAGACTGGCATTTTCAAACCAGAAACCAGCAGAACGCTTAGCACTTAATGGCTACTCAGATATTAGCTGAATTAGATGATTTTTATTTTTACTTAATAGAAAACCACATTCCATAAAAGGCTGACAACCTGAGTTTAATCCTCACAGCCCAAGATGGAAGAAAAAATTCCCAAACGTCATCTGAGCTCCACATGTATGCTATGTCATAACTATGCCTATACATATACATGCATACATCATACACACAAAATTAAAATTTTAAAGATGTATACCTATACATTTATTTGCTTAAGATGTTTCTGTGTAATATGTATCTTTCTGTCTTAGAGACTTGCTTTGAGAACCAGTGCCTTAGATTTTCCAAATAGACTCTCGTTTTTATGCTAGATATTTTTGTGTGGTTGTGTGGTGTTTATACATGTTTGTGTGTGCATGTATACAACCTTATAAGCAATCCCTCATAGGCATTACCTCACAGTTAAGCTCAGAAGCCTGTCTCTTAACAGATTCTCAAGCCCATCGAATTGTTAGGTAGCACTAAACTATCATTACATATTTCCATATGTAATAGGTAAAAACAAATTATTTAGTTATCAGGAGGTAAAAAAAAATACTGTATCAAGGAACATGTGGGGGAGCAAAGCTGTTCACCTTATGACAACTGGGAAGAAAGGGAGTAGAAGGAGCAGGGATCCCAGCTTCCCCCCACCCCCAAGCTTGTTACTTCTACTAGTTCCTCTGTTCTAACACCACAGACTGGAAGGGTGTTCCTTGGTGATTGAAGAGCTCGCTTAGTATGCTCAGTGCCACAACACCATGGGTTTAATCCTCACTACTGCGTAAATAAATCAATATGTAAAGTTAAAATGAAGCCCTCAGAAGGTGAGACAGACACTGCTATCTTTTGCCTCAAATTGTGCCTTTCTCTCCTGAATACCAGGATTACAGGCATATGTCACGTATGCCTAGAATGTAAGTTTTGCTTCAGGTTATTTCTTCTGTATTGCTCTTCCTTCTTAATTTTCACCAAGTACCCTATTTGCTGTTTGATTAAACTTCCATCACCACATCTCTCTTTTGCCTACCTGATCTTTTATAATTTCTTTCTTCTTTGTTACCAACATTGTCTAGGGTAATAAAATTGTATATTACAAATCTGTAGTCAAGAGTTTTCTGATGAGATTTGTATATCATAAGTACTTATTTGCTTTTGTATGTCAAACTAGAAACCCGTCTTAACATAGAGAAGATAAGAGTCATGTATGCAAACTTTATACAATCATTATAGAATGCTACTCGAAATTTTATACAAGATTCTTAATTTCTATCATTTGGATATTAGAATGATTTTATCCTTAATTAAATAGTCATCTTTTGATTTGGAATATTTTGTCTGTTAAGGTTTTAATATATTGGCTTTGTGATTTAATTTTCTCTAGGTTGGAATTCTTGAAAATGAAATTATTCAAGAAAAGCAAAGTCTTCAGAATTGTCAAAACTTAAGCAAGGATCTAATGAAAGAGAAAGCTCAGCTTGAAAAAACAATTGAAACACTCAGAGAAAATTCAGAGAGACAGGTTGGTGTATCTCACTTAAGCAGTTATTCTAAAGTGAATGTTTATATGCCACTACAAGGACATCCACTACAACTTTGTGGATTTCAAACTAACTACAATAGCTCCCCATTATGTATAGGTTTCCTTCACTGTTACTTAGAGTCCATCACAGTCCAAAAACGGTAAGTCATTTAATGTATGCAGCTGTTTCCAGAAGTCAGCAATATGTAAATTCTAAGTTGTCTGTCATTCTGAGTAGTGTCATAAAATCTTGTATATTCCAGGCCGCACAAGTTCCTCCTGTTTCCACTACCTGCCCATAACTACTAATTACCCTGTAATAAGGGTATGCCTGTGCCATAGCATTTTCATTCAGGTCACCCTTATTTTGCTTAATAATGTCCCTATGTTGCAATTCACATATATCAGAGAAACTATTAAGTGCTTCCTTAAGGTGAAAAGTTTATAAAGTTTTCCAAATAGGAAAGAAAAAATTACACCAAGGTTTATGATACACTTACTGTGCCTAATCATCACTGTGTGAGGAAAGAAAACAGTACATAGAGATTGAGAACTATTTGCAGTGTGAGTATCCATGGAGGATTTTGAAATATATTCCATCTCTATAGGGAGGAATTGCTCTATCGTTGTACGTTTTCTATACCATATACTTAGAAAATTTGAAGAGAAGCTTAGAAATTTTTATATTGCCTGTTTGCTTAATAATAATTCATTATGCCGGGCAGTGGTGGCTCACGCCTTTAATCCCAGCACTTGGGAGGCAGAGGCAGGCGGATTTCTGAGTTCAAGGCCAGCCTGGTCTACAGAGTGAGTTCCAGGACAGCCAGGGCTACACAGAGAAACCATGTCTCGAAAAACAAAACAAAACAAAAATAATAATAATAATAATTCATTATAAGTGTTCTTCAGTTCCTGCACTTTTCAGGTGTCTGTAGAATGGCCCTGCAGTTTTAAAAAGAAGTTGGAGAAAGTGCATGGTACTTCCACCCAGTAACAAGGAAGCAGTGTGATGGCAGCAAACATCTTGAACACTTGAAAGTTTGAAACTCATATCAAGTTATGCTGTAAATTGGGTAAATTTGTTTTTAGATGTACTAGGTCATTTTGTTGTTTATATGTTACCCAATTAAAATTATTCTTAGAAATGATGACACAGAAACACTTGACATCGATCCACCTTGTATAGGAAAAAACATAAAAATTATTTAATGAAAATTTATACCTTAACGTCTTTAGGGACATTTGAAGTAAGTTAATTCTAAACAATCTGAAGATCATTTTAATTGTAAATTCTATTAGCCATTCCTTCAGACTGTAAACTCCCTAAAAACATGAACGTTAGTGACAGGACAGTACAGATGTCTTTCAGTAAATATTTGTCACATTAGGCAGTAAACCATACATTCTGGAACATCCACATTCTTTTCTTATTAGTTTTTGAAAGTTTAAAGACTATATTTATTCATTGTAATTTTAATTTTTTTTTTTGTCAAATTAGATTAAAATATTGGAGCAGGAAAATGAACTTCTGAATCAAACAGTGACTTCCTTACGGCAGCGTTCCCAGATTAGTGCTGAGGCAAGAGTGAAAGACATTGAAAAAGAAAATAAAATTCTCCATGAATCTATCAAAGAAACAAGTGGAAAACTAAGCAAGATTGAATTTGAAAAAAGACAAATGAAAAAGGAATTAGAGCTTTATAGAGAGAAAGGAGAGCGAGCAGAAGAACTTGAAAATGAGTTGAATCGTCTTGGAAAGGAGAATGAATTGTTGCAGAAAAAGATAACTAATTTAAAGATTACGTGTGAAAAACTTGAGACATTAGAACAGGAAAATTCAGAGCTAGAAAGAGAAAATAGGAAATTTAAAAAAAGCTTGGATAGCTTTAAAAACCTTACTTTTCAGTTAGAATCTCTAGAAAAAGAGAATTCCCAACTTGATGAAGAAAACTTAGAGTTGCGAAGAAGTGTGGAGTCTCTGAAGTGTGCGAGCATGAAAATGGCCCAGCTCCAGCTGGAGAACAAGGAGCTGGAGAGTGAGAAGGAGCAGCTTAAGAAGGGCTTGGAGCTCATGAAAGCCTCTTTCAAGAAGACAGAACGCTTGGAAGTTAGCTACCAGGGACTAGACACAGAAAATCAGAGACTACAAAAAGCTCTAGAAAATAGCAATAAAAAAATCCAACAGTTAGAGAGTGAGCTACAAGACTTAGAGATGGAAAATCAAACATTACAAAAAAACCTAGAGGAACTGAAAATATCTAGCAAAAGACTGGAACAACTAGAAAAAGAAAACAAGTCATTAGAGCAAGAGACATCTCAACTTGAAAAGGATAAGAAACAATTGGAGAAGGAAAATAAACGACTCCGACAACAGGCAGAAATAAAAGATACAACATTAGAAGAAAATAATGTGAAAATTGGGAATTTGGAAAAAGAAAACAAAACTTTATTCAAAGAAATTAGTGTATATAAAGAGTCCTGTGTTCGTCTGAAAGAATTAGAAAAAGAAAATAAAGAGCTTGTGAAAAGAGCAACTATTGATATTAAAACCTTGGTTACATTACGTGAGGTAAATATATTTACCTAAACTTAAGGCAAACATTTTTTATATTTATAGCCCACATTTATTGAACCCATCAGTAACTTGGGCCATCTTTTCTACAGTTCAGTACAATTTTGGAACTAGAACTAGAAACAACTTCTTTTTTTTTTTTTTTTAAAGAAGTTGTTTTTTGTTGCTGTTGTTTTGTTTTTTAAGATTTATTTATATGAGTACACTGTAGCTGTCTTCAGACACACCAGAAGAGGGCATCAGATCCCATTACAGATGATTGTAAGCCACCATGTGGTTGCTGGGAATTGAACTCAGGACTTCTGGAAGAGCAGTCAGTGCTCTTAACTGCTGAGCCATCTCTCCAGACCCTAGAAACAACTTCTAACTTTCCTATTCAGTTGAAATTTTAAGTTGTATTTTTAAAATCATTACTTATGAGGTATTAATGATTAGAGCAAGTGTTTCTTACCAGGTACTTGGCTAAGGATTCACATGTTAGATATACTCAAGTAAATGTATATGATTTTCACAACCAGTCATTTAAATACTATTTTTATCTTTCATATTAGCAAGCAGGTTCAGAAACGTTAACTTACTCAGAATCACACAGTTAATTAAAGGATTGAATTTCTGCATTTGATCTCAGATCTTTTAAACTCCAAAGCTCTATGATGTTTGAGAAGCTTGAGAATGAAAATCAGGTTCAACTTAAATTTCAACATTGAACTATTGAGAATTCTTTCATTTTATAAGATTTAATTTATGATATTTCCTGTGCTTCATTAAAGTCCATGAGTGTGTTGGAGGCTCCCTTATAGTTTTCAAACCCATGTTGTATGGTTATCAGGAAAGAGTTTCTCTGAGAAACTCTTTTGTAACATTAGCATTATAAAGAAGTAGCAACACATACACAAAAAAAGAGTTTATTTCTATTGAAAAATATTTTTCAAAAAGTATTTTGAGCTTGAAAAGCTTTTTAAGAAATGATTTCAGCTTGGTTAAAGTGTACTGTTCACTACCTTTTGGAAAGGGTCAGTCACATTTCTTATCTGGTTGAAATTATGTCTTGCTGGGTTGTAGTAATCTTGACAAACATTTTTTCTTTTTTTTATGTTTTATGTCTTTATTGGTTAGTGGATATATCATCTATAATTAAAAAAACAATGAGTGAGAGACAATCGCTATCACAATGGTCATATTTTTCAATGAATAACTTTAAGAACAATCTATAAGCTATTTTCCATTTTTTTTCTGTACAACATGTAAACTTTATTTCTTTTTTATTGGATATTTTATTTATATTTCAGATGTAATCCCCTTTCCCCTTCCCCCCCACCCAAAAACCCCCATCCCTTCCCTTCTTCCTGGTTTTATGAGGATCTGCCCCCACCCACCCACCCACTCCCACCACCCCACCCTCAAATTCCCCACCCTCGATCCCACTGGGACATCCAGCCTTCAGTACCAAGGACCTCCTCTCTCACCTATGCCCAACAAGGCCCTCCTCCCCTACATATACAGCTGGAGCCATGGGTCCCTCCCTATGTGCTCCCAGGCTGGTGGTTTAGACCCTGGGAACTCTGGTTGGTTGGTATTGTTGCTCTCCCCAAGGGGCCGCAAACCCTTTCAGATCCTTCAGTCTTCTCTATCACTCCTCCATTGGGAACCCCATAATCAGTTCAGTGGTTAGCTGTGAGCATCCACCTCTGAATATGTCAGGCTCTGGCAGACCTCTAAGGAGACAGCTAGATCAGGCTCCTGTCAGCATGCACTTCCTGGCATCCACATCAGACAGCCCCTCCTTCAGTTTCTGTCCTATGCTTTGTCTCCATATTTGCTCCCATGAGTGTATTTTGTTAGTCCTTCTAAGAAGGACCGAAGCACCCACACTTGGTCTTCCTTCTTCAGGAGCTTCATGTGGTCTGTGAGTTGTATCTTGGGTATTATGAGCTTCTGTGCTAATATCCAATTATCAGTGAGTGCATACCATGTGTGTTCTTTTGTGATTAAGTTACCTCACTCAGGATGATATTTTCTAGTTCCACCCATTTGCTTAAGAATTTTCACAAATTCATTGTTTTTAATAGCTGAGTAATACTTCATTGTGTAAATGTACCACATTTTTTGTATCCATTCCTCAGTTGAAGGACATCTGGGTTCTTTCCAGCTTCTGGCTATTATAAATAAGGCTGCTATGAACTTAGTGGAGCATATGTCCTTGTTATATGTTAGAGCATCTTCTGGATATATGCCCAGAAGTGGTATAGCTGCATCCTCGGGTAATGCTATGTCCAATTTTTTGAGGAACCACCAGACTGAGTTCCAGAGTGGTTGTGATAGCTTGCAATCTCACCAACAATGGAGGAGTGTTCCTCTTTCTCCACATCCTTGCCAGCATCTACTATCACCTGAGTTTTTGATCTTAGCCATTCTGACTGGTGTGAGCTGGAATCTCAGGGTTATTTAGATTTGCATTTCCCTGATGACTAAGGATGCTGAACATTTCTTTAGATGCTTCTCGGCCATTCGAGTTTCCTCAGTTGAAAATTCTTTGTTTAGCTCTGTACCCCATTTTAATAGGGTTATTTGGTTGTCTGGAGTCTAATTTCTTGAGTTCTTTGTATATATTGGATATTAGCCCTCTGTCGGATGTGGGATTGGTAAAGATCTTTTCCCAATTTGTTGGTTGCCATTTTGTCCTATTGACAGTGTCCTTTGCCTTACAGAAACTGCAATTTTATGAGGTCCCATTTGTCAATTCTTGATCTTAGAGCATAAGCCATTGGTGTTCTGTTCAGGAACTTTTCCCCTGTGCCTAAGTATTCAAGGTCCTTCCCCACCTTCTCTTCTATTAGTTTCAGTGTATCTGGTTTTATGTGAAGTTCCTTTATTCACTTGGATTTGAGCTTTGTACAAGGAGATAAGAATGGATTGATTTGCATTCTTCTACATGTTGTCCTCCAGTTGAACCAGCACCATTTGTTGAAAATGCTGTCCTTTTTCCACTGGACAGTTTTAGCTTCTTTGTCAAAGATCAAGTGACTATAGGTGTTTGGGTTCATTTCTGGGTCTTCAATCCATTGGTCTTCCTGCCTGTCTCTGTACCAATACCATGCAGTTTTTATCACTATTGCTCTGTAGTATAGCTTGAGGTCAGGGATGGTGATTCCCCCTAAACGTTCTTTTGTTGTTGAGAATAGTTTTTGCTATCCTGGGTTTTTTGTTATTCCAAATGAATTTACAAATTGTTCTTTCTATCTCTATGAAAAATTGAGTTGTAATTTTGATGGGGATTGCATTGAATTTGTAGATTGCTTTTGGCAACATGGCCATTTTTTCTGTATTAATCCTGCCAATCCATGAGCATGGGAGATGTTTCCGTCTTCTGAGATCTTCTTTGATTTCTTTCTTCAGAGACTTGAAGTTCTTGTCATACAGGTCTGTCACTTGTTTGGTTAGATTCACACCAAGGTATTTTATATTATTTGTGACTATTGTGAAGAATATCATTTCCCTAATTTCTTTTTCAGTCTGTTTATCCTTTGATTAGAGAAAGGGTACTGATTTGTTTGAGTTGACATTCTTTTCTTGCTACTTGAATGAGTTGTACATTCTTTCATTTTTTTTAAAATAAGGATTTAGTCAGTGAAAAATTGAAGACACAACAAATGAACAATGATCTGGAGAAGTTAACTCATGAGCTTGAGAAGATAGGTTTAAATAAAGAGCGGCTCCTGCGGGATGAGCAGAGCACTGATGACAGGTGAGTGGAGTGTGGGCAGAGTTCTCAACCATGGGGACTGGAAGGGGACATACATTGACATGCAGTTAGTGTATGAAAATGAGGTGGACAGTAAAGATTTGACAAATTGTATAAAAATTTCTATTTAACCTTATTAATGGTTGATAGAGATTTCTTTTAAATTCCTGTTCTTTGTCTTTTAATTGAGGTTAATGTGATTTTTAAGAAGTATCTACAGAGACACTTGTTTCAGATCTGCTCTGAAGAATACTCTTTTGTGAGCCAATAAGGTGGCTCATTAGGTAAAAGCTGAGGCCAAGCCTCATAACCTTAGCTTGATTCTCAGGACATACATGGTAAGAGAAATCAAATTTTGCAAGTTTTCTTCTGACCTCCATACACATGCTACGGCACACATGCTCCTACATATGTATGTGTACATGTGCACGCACGCACACAAATATACACAAATGTAATTAAACTTTTTCTCTAAGAGTATTTGAAAAAAGAAGAAAACAAAAACTAAAGCTGGGTAAGTGGTGGTATAAGCCTTTAATTCCAGCACCCAGAAGCAGGCAGATTTCTGAGTCGAAGACCAGCCTTGTCTATATAGTCAGTTCCTAGACAGCCAGAGCTACACTGAGGAACACTGTAATACTAGTTGACCTGAGGAGAACAGGGGCTCTCTTCCCAGCAGCCATCTGTTCCTCTAGTTCCATGGATCTGACACTTTCCTGACCTCTGTGGGCACCAGGCATGGATATAAGTATATAGACATATATATTCAGGCAAAACATACATGCCATAAAATAAGTACATCTTAAAAATATTTAAATTTAAAAATAGGTCAGACAACTGTTATTTTTTTTCTTATGAAATTTTACATTTGATTTAATCAGAAAGTTAATTGCCAATTTAATTGTCTAATATAAGTGCCAAATATGTATTATTTTTTATTTGGATTGTCTACTATTTATGAAATATTTCGTGTTGTTGGCAAAGCATGTATTGACCTAAGTAACACTTTCATTAAAATTCATGAGTCCAGTTTAGAGGAACCCTTCTTAAGACTTACCACCTCTTCTCAAGCCTTAATTCATATAGGTAGCCAGTATTCATTGATTCTTAGAACAACTTAAAACCTGCAACCAAGATACGGTAACATTTATTATCCCACATTTCTTTATGTAAGGAAAGATTTTTGGATAGAAACCATATATTGTGAACTAAAACTTTCAGGAAATGAGATTGAAAACAATAACTAATTAAATTAGGGAAAAATAGAAAAGAGTATTCTGGTTAAGCTACTAAATCATCTTCTTTCTTTTAACTAGTAAGTAAGCTTTTATGTTAAAAATACAATAAAGGCTTGAAGGTACAAAGACTTTTTTAGTCTTTCATTTTCTCCATTTTGGATTTTTTGTCTATCAGTGATGTTCCTAACTCCTTTGTTTTTCTTCTATCTTTCTAATTAATGTTACAACTACTTTGAAGATACTACCGTTAAAGCACATGTAGCTTACTGATGGGGTCAAGTATATAAATACATAATACAGTAAGCTTATTGTCAGCATAGTGAACAGATGTAATTCTTTTCATCTCTTTATCCTGTTTTCTTTTTCAGTATAATTGTTTCTTTGGGTTTATATTTTCCAGAATTTTATATGCTCACCTGAGATTTTTATTTTTCTCTTCTTACAGAGTAACAGTACCAGAATGGTCTAAAGCAATTTAAACATTGAAAATTAAAGACAGCTAAAACCAGACTTAGTGAATGTATTAAAAACTACTATAGGGGCTGAAGAGATGACTTAGTGGTTAAGAGCACAGGGTGCTTTTTCAGAGGACTCAGGTTCAGTTCCTAGCATCCACATGGCAGCTCACAACTGTCTGTAATTCCAGTTCCAGGGAATATGACACCCTCACACCAATGCACATAAAATAAAAATTAAATTATTTTTAAAAAACTGTTGTAGAACAATCCAACACTAAAACAAGTGAGATGTGTTCTTTGTACTCAATGAAACTTAAAATCTGATCAGGCAGGAAATAAAAAAATTAGTTAATTAAAGGGGCTGAAAAGATGGTTAAGAGTACTTGCTACATCTAGAAGGGACCCAAGTTTGGGTCTCAGCACCTGTGTTGTATGACTTGCAACTACATTTAACTCCAGTTTCAGGAGATCTAATTACCCTTTTGGTCTCTTCAGGCACCTGCACATGTAGCATATAGACACTTGTGCACATAAATAAAAATAAATCTTAAATTACAAATAAATTACAAAAATAAATCTTTTAATTACAGTAACAGGCAGAATGGGATAACATTTTCATATAAAATTTAGATCTATTTATTTGGTTTTTATTTGTATATTCAATTGAGTATACTGAGGTAGTGTCCCTTGTAGCTCAGACTGCTTTTTAACTCACTATGTTGCTGATGATGACCTTGAGCTGTGCTCTTGATGTTCCTGCTTCCACTTCTCAAGTGCTGAGATTATAAGTGTGTGCCTCCGAACCCAGCTCTCCCTTTAGGTTCTTTTATGTTTTTCTCCTCCTTTCCCTTCCCCCACTTGCCCTGGCCCAAAGGGTGGGTGGGTTGGTTGATTGGTTGGTTGGTTGGTTGGTTGGTTTTTCGAGACAGGGTTTCTCTGTGTAGCCCTGGCTGTCCTGGAACTCACTCTGTAGACCAGGCTGGCCTCGAACTCAGAAATCCACCTGCCTCTGCCTCCCAAGTGCTGGGATTAAAGGCGTGTGCCACCACCGCCCAGCTACATTGTCTTTTTTATTGTTTAAAAAAAAACCCTTAAGCTATGTTTTGTTTTAGACAGAGCTTCATTATATAGCTCTGACTGGCCCAGAGCTCTCTGTGTAGGTAAGGAATGCCTGTGCCTTCCATGTGTTGGAATTAAAGGTGTATGTCACTATGCCAGCTTATATTAGGTTTAAGTCTCAACTGGTCATATAGACCATTACATTAAAATGCATACATATTAGTAGCACAGACATGTGTGTGATATAATGGATCCATTATCTTTTTTCTGGTGTAGTCTTAGAAAGCTAGAAGAATTATTTGGGGTGTATCTATTCAGCTTATCTTTTTGAGCATTGATTGTTCTTTTGGCAGTCGTAACATAATTCAGAGTTCTCTTCACTAACTAGTTTTTGTTCTGTGACCACCACTAAGAGGAAGATAATTTACATCTTAAACATGAATGGTTTTAGATCTTATTTATTAATACATGAATGTATTAAATAAATTGTCTCTAAAATGTTTTGATATCTAGTGACAAACTATATTACTCTTATACTTGGATAGTAGGTACAAACTTTTGGAATCAAAATTAGAATCCACTCTTAAGAAGTCCCTTGAAATAAAAGAAGAAAAGATTGCTGCTTTAGAAGCTCGGTTAGAAGAGTCTACAAATTACAATCAGCAATTGCGCCATGAACTTAAAACAGTAAGTTTTTTCTTTGTAATAGTTTTATATACTTGGACAGAAAAGGAGAGAAAATACAAACTTGCTTGTATTTATGTTAGTGTTCTATTCTGTTTCATGTATCTGGTAGTATACAGATGTTTGTATACAGTTTTCTCAATTGTTTTCACATGTAGTAATTCCTCTTACAGCTAGGGACATGTGAAGGATTATAGAAGTAAGATGGACAAGAGGTGACCCTCTGTCCATGAAAAAAACTCATTAGTTTTTAAGATGCTGATTGATACCTTTACTCTGGTGTATTTTTCCTATTGACCCACCAGGTAAATTTTCACTTGTACAGATAGGACTGTGAAGATAACATTGTAGTGGAGAGTCACAGGCATGCTATTACAGCAACTGATCTGCTCATAAAAGATGTTCTCTAGATCTCCAAAGCTGTGAGATTTGGAATTATTCAGTCAAGTTAGGCACTGCTTCCACCCACTGAGTGAATTGGAATATAAAGGGTTTACCTACTTGTGAGGTTGGTAAGTGATAAACCACAGAGCCTCATTCTATTTACTCTTCGGGCTCCTCCTTGCCCACGTACTTGTCGTTTTCTTTATTTTTTTCTCTT
This sequence comes from Grammomys surdaster, assembly GCF_004785775.1. Classification (NCBI taxonomy): domain Eukaryota; kingdom Metazoa; phylum Chordata; class Mammalia; order Rodentia; family Muridae; genus Grammomys; species Grammomys surdaster. The sequence goes on along the minus strand of NW_021604569.1, from coordinate 1,434,467 downwards.
TTCTAGAGAGGCTCTCTTATAGCACTGGGTAGCCAAGGGTGGCCTTGAGCTGACCATCCTACTACTTTCCTAGGCAGAAGGATTGTAGAAGCCTCCATACAGGTAAAGGAGATTATTGTAGGTCACATTTAGAACTGTTCTATCCAAAATACCCTAGGAAATAAAAGTAATCTCTCCATATAATTGCGTGAGATTGAGTCTTTAAATTTTTTTCATTTAATTTGTATTTGTACACACACACACACACACACACACACAATGGAGACACACCACAGATGCCTGTGGAGGTCAAAGGACAACTTGAGAAGTCTCTTTTCTATATATTGGTCCTAGGGATCAAACTCAGGTCGTCCTGCTTGGCAGCAAACACTTTGAACTACTGGACCATCTCACTAGTCTATGAGACATATTCTTACCAGGTTATGGTTCAAGAAAAATGTCAGATTCTCACTGGAGTAGAAGGGAGCTGCCATGGTTTTAAGACTTGGTTCTTTTATAACAGTCATTAAGTCATAAAACTTCAAAGACACACATTTAAATTTCCCAAAGTGTGCATACTGATTATAATAGGCTGCTGCCTGTACAGAAATTCAGTGGTTAGGTATTTAGTTTTTCTGTTACAGATATAGTCTTCCCATCATCAGTCTATTTTCCTCCATAAGCATTATTGCATAATAATACACTATTCTATTATGTTTCTAGACTAGAGAAATAGTTGACTACTGCAGAAAGAGAAGACGTTTGTTTGCCACTTACCTACAGCATCTTTACATTTGTCACCGATTTTGCCATGGAACATACACTGGCTGAAAGTTTGTCATAGTTAGTTTAAGTAGTTATTAGTCACCTTATGTCCTGAATTTTGTACTGTGTTAGACAATGTGAGTAATAATGATACCTTCATGAAGCTATTCAACCAGAAAAATAAGCAGGTTTGAGCATGGGTTAGTTAGTGTGGTTTAAATCTAAATATTAGAGATACTAAATTCCATCGTTGTCTTTAAATTCAGCCACTTTACATAACTTCTATAAACTGGCTTACTCCTTTATACATGAATTCAAATGGAACTGTACTTTTCTACATTTTGAATACTGTATCTTCAAAGATGCATATAATTTGAAAATAGATTCTGAAAATTAGAAATGAATAATATAAAGGCTAAGCTGTGACATAGAAGTATAAAAGAGAATTTAAACCATCCAAAGGAAGGCAGAAAAACAGAACAGAGGACATATTAGACAAATAGAAAATAAATAGTAAAAGGGACATTTTAAACCAAATCATGTAAATAGTTATATTTAGTAAAAAAAGAAAATCTAAACATTCTCATTCTAAAGTAGAGATGACTATATTCAATGGAAAAGCAACATCTACTGAAATGCCACCTTCAAGGAAGTTGGCATTACTATATATACAATGTACTATTGTAACACTAATCAAAAGATTGCAATTAAATAATTTTATAGCAATGACTTATCATTCTAGCTTCATGATAAAGGAAGATTAAATGTTCTTGTGTCTGACAACAGCTTCAAACTATGTCAGTATTGATACAGTGACATGGAGAATGACCTGTTCACAGTTATAAAGGATTTCATATGAATTTCACATAGAAGAAGAGCAGCCAGTGCTCTTAACCACAGAGCCATTTCTTCAGCCCCAGAAATACAGATTGGAAAATATAAAATACAGATATTTTTACTGACTTCTGACATGATTGTTTTGGCAGAAATTCTAAAGAATTTATAGAAAACTTTATAAAGTTTGTTTTATCAAGTGTAATAGGTTATAGATCAGTATATAAAAGTCATATTTGTATATATTAACAATGAAAAATTAGTTTAAAAGAAAAATACCATTTATAATACTGTAAAATACCATAAAGTACTTTAAAGAACTGCATTAATGAAATAGAATTTCTTACTTAGTAAATGAAAAGGAATATCATATCATCAACTGAAATGTTTTATATTGTTAATATGACAGATCTCAGGTTTGGATATAATTCAGTAGTTTAACACTTGTCCAGGTATGCACAAAGCCTAGATTCGATCGCCAGTACTAAAATAAACAAACAAGCAGCTCACAAATGAATCTGTTAATTCAATATAATCCCAGACATAATTCAAATTAGATTAGTAAATAAAATAATTTGCTGATTCCAAAATTTTTGTTATACTGTAGCCATTTTCAAAATACTGATTTTGATAAGCTGTGAATATGGGAGGTCTTTTCATCTGTTAGAATCCTCATCTTGCCTCTTATGTAAAGGTTTCTTTATAAAGGTCTTTACCTTCTTAGTTTTATTCCCCTCTTTTTCTTTGAGCTATTGTAAATGAGAATGTTTTCCTAGTTTCTCAGTAGGTTCATCATGAGTATACAGAAAAACTACTGATTTTTAGATGATGATTTTTATATCTGGCTACTTCAATAAAAGTTTCAGTTTTGTCGAAGTGTTTTTGATTGAACCTGTAAGGTCTTTTGCGGATAGAATCATATTACCAAAAATACAGATAGTATGACTTGTTTTTCTGTTTGTTCGTTTCTATTACTTTACCTTGCCTGACTGCTGTAGTAAGACATCAAGTCTAGCCGGGCGGTGGTGGCGCATGTCTTTAATCCCAGCAGATTAAAGGAGGCAGAGACAGGCGGACTTCTGAGTTCGCGGCCAGCCTGGTCTACAGAGTAAGTTCCAGGACAGCCGGGCTATAAAGAGAAACCCTGTCTTGAAGAACCAAAAAAAAAAAAAAGACATCAAGTCTAGATGTGTAACAGTGGAAAGACAGTCTCACTCCATTCCTGGGCTAGAGGGAACAGGGTCAGTTTCTCCCTGGGTAGTAGAGTGTTGGTTATAGGTTTGTTGCAAATAGCATATGTTATGTTGAGGTATGTGTTTGTATCCTAATTTCTCCAGGGCTTTTATCATGACATGTTAAACTTTTCTGAATCTATTGAGGGGATGCAGTAAGTTGTGTCTCAGTGTGTTTGGGTGGTGCATTACTTGATTTATTTGTTTGACTTGTATATGCCAAACTATTCACACATCCCTGGAATGAAACCAACTTAATCATGTTGTGTGATTCTTTTTAATTACTTTTTAAATTTAACTGTATGCTTGTGTATGGGTGTCAGTAGAGGGGGTTTGCCTTAACTGATGCCTGAGGAGACCAGAAGAGGGTGTTGAAACCCCTGGAACTGGAATTACAGGCATTTGGTTGTTAGTGACTCATCCTGGGTGATGGGTAGTGATCTTGGATCCTCTGAAAGAACAGCAAGCTACTCTTAATTACTGAGCCATTTCTCTAGCCCCATGTTTTTAAAGAGAGAGCACTTGAGGAATATACCTCTGGTCTCCAAAGGCATGTGCACACATGTACACAAACATCTTTACACATATCATTTTAATTAAAATCATTAATAAAAATTAAAATCTGCACACAAAAAAAGACTAAAAATTAGAAATAGCCCAGGGATCCTCAGCTGGTAATTGAATAAGGAAATTTTGATACATCCATATGCTAAAAGATAGTTCAAAAGTAGAAAAATTACTGATTCATTTAATGTTTTAGTAAAAATATACTCAGAAAAATGTAACATAAAGAGATTATATTGGGGGGCTGGAGAGGTGGCTCAGAGGTTAAGAGCACAGACTGCTCTTCCAGAGGTCCTGAGTTCAAATCCCAGCAACCACATGGTGGCTCACAACCATCTGTAATGCAAACTGATGCCCTCTTCTGGTGTGTCTGAAGACAGCTACGGTGTACTCATAAATAAAATAAATAAATTTTTAAAAAGTTATATTGTGTAATTTCATTTATATGAAGTTTTAGAGCCTGCAAAACTAAATTTTAGTGAAAAAAAGCAAAACAATGATATCTTGTAAGCAGTAATCCTTCCAGAGTAATAGAAATTCTCTGATCATATTGATAAGTTATATGGTTATTTATAAGTTATATTATTATATAACTTATCATATTAGATTTTTTTCTAAAAAATATAGATCAAAAATCTCTTCTAACCAGTGCACTAGTAACTATATATAGACTATACTTCCATTCTGAAAGATTACATTATCTTTTACAATCACTAAAGATCTGAATTTACAATAAAATTACTGTATTTTACCTGGTTGGTGGCTCTGTGTCTGAGAGGTCTGGGGGTCCAGGTTAGTTGAGACTGCTGGTCATCCTCCTCCTCAGCTTCTTCCTGCCTTTTCCTAATTCAATCATATGGGTCCCCGGCTTCTGTCCATTGGGAGTTAGGGGGACAGGAGTGAAGCCCTGAGGGACAGCAGAAAGAATGGAAACAGGTAACCTTGGGAGATAGGAAGTGGCGAGACCTTCCAGAATATACCAGAGACCTGGGAAGTGGTAGAGGCCCAGGACTCAAAGGGAGGGACCTTAGATGAAATGCTCAACAGTGAGGAGAGGGAATTTGTAGAGTCCACCACCACCTCCAGTAGATAGACAAAGCATCAAGTGGAAGGATGGTGTTGCCATCCCACAGTCAAAAACTTAACTTAGTGGATTTTAAATTTTAAATTGACTTTACATTGCTGTGTTGTAGTGACTATTCTGACTCAAACTTTATTCATTTCCTGTGAGAATATGAGGATTTTTATTAGTAATATGTAATCTAAAGGTATACTTGAAGAAACTATAAATCAGAAGCCTTGAATTTTATTTCCAGCTCTCCTATTTTGGATTATCATTTTCCACTCTTGTTATCAAACATAGTTGAACTCTTCTTGCCAAACAAACACAGAATAGTACATGCCAGACCTAACATTCTCTCGTGTCAGTTCTCTTAGTACTGCATGTAACCAGAGTCTTTGTGAGCATAGTAAAAAGACTGTATGAAAAGATAGAAGTGTGTCCCAAAACACTATTAGAGCACAACTTGGCTTTTTTTTTTCTTTTGCCTTTTGTTCTTGCCATTTTGTAACTCACTAGTGGCAATGCTAATTTACTGCTGAACTAAAGGCTCTCTTAAGTTTTTTACACAAACTATTTTAATCATTTCTACCATTAATATATACTATAGTGTTAATTTTTTAAATATACTACAAATATCTAAAGTAAACTAGAAAGTCAAGATAAGTATAAAAATGGAGTTTAAATTACAGAGGGACAAGAGAAATGAACAGTTAAATGGTTCAGAGTTTATACTGTTTGTCCAGAGGCTCTGAGTTTGGTTCCCAACACCCACATAAAGTGGATCACAACCACTTATAACTTCAGCTCCAGGTGATCTGAAGTCTCTGGCCTTTTCAGGTACCTATACTCAAATGCTCAGGGACACACACACACACACACACACACACACACGTAAAAATATATATTTGGGGGCTAAGGAAATGGCTTGGTAATTAAGAACACTGGATGCTCTTCCAGAGACCCTTGATTCAATTCCCAGTATCCACATGGTGACTCACAACTGTTCATAATTCCAGTTCCAGGAATCCTATACCCGCTTCTGTCTTCGGCAGGCACTCCACACACATGGTACACATACCTTCATGAGGCAAAATACTCATCCACAGATTTTTTTTTTAATCTTAAAATCTAAAAATTATCTGAATACAGAGGAGGTGTTAAATTTGGCAGTTTTGATGTTAGAAAATGATCAAGTTTTTCATATTAGTAGCAGTTCAAGTCTATCTATTAGTCAGTCTTTTCTGGTGTTACTGCAACCTACTTTAAGTCAGTTTGAGGCCCAGGGTGGTAACTGAGTAGTCTTAGCACTTAACAGGCCGTGGAAAGGTTTTTCTTGACTAAGAAGTTAAAGGGTAGTCTGGGGGTACGTGAGACGTCTCAAAACAATAAACAAAAAAATCAACTCAGAACTAAAAACTTCCTGTAGAAGAAATATCCTTGAATTAATCATTACAATATAAATTACACTAATGATGTATGCAAATCATGAGCTAAATGAATAAGTCATATTTTATTAACATAAGTAATTCTAGGTAATACATTATTCTTAGAAAGTAAGATTCCTAAAGATACTCAACTTTAGTTAAGGAATCTTTTAAAGCTAATACTGACATGTGCCAAATATTTATATAATATTTGCTATATAATTATATTTGCCTATATAATATTTGCTCATTATATAGGAATTTCTAAATAGGTTCAAAGTTGCTCTAAAACTAGTTGTTAATATTAAGTAGTACATCAGTGTCTGGTTAATCTTTATTGAAAACCATTTTCTTCTTTGTTGTTGTTGCTGTTTACTTTATCTTTTATAGTTTATCCTTGATCATATTTTATTAGTAGGCATTAATTGTTCATATGAATGGGATTTGGCATAATGTTTCTCTATATGCATATAACTCAAGAATCTGTTCAAATTCCTTAAAAGGCTGCTTAGGTCCATTTTTATTACAAACAACAGCGAAGCATTCTGAACTTTCTCTCCAGCTCCCAAATTTGCATTTCAAAGAGCTTTTGATCACATTAATGGTAATCACACATTTATCCCATTTTAAATACAGTGTCTATCATATTCACTGGGCTAGTACAGACCCAAAGAAACTGAGAAATAGAGAAATATAGGTGATTTGTTTTCTTTCCATTAAAATATCTTAAACAATTTTAGGTGAAAAAAAATTATGAAGCTCTCAGACAGAGACAAGATGAGGAAAGGATGGTGCAGAGCTCCCTTCCAGTCTCCGGGGAAGACGACAAGTGGGGTCGAGAAAGTCAAGAAGCGACTAGAGAGCTCCTGAAAGTTAAAGACAGGTTAATTGAAGTAGAAAGAAATGTAAGTATTAAAAAAATTTAGTAGGAACAAAATTCTTCAAAAATAAAGAACTGTTGGTTATATTTATCTTTGATAATTTTATTTTATACTCTCTTGTCTAGTTTATCACATAAAAAAGACAGATCTAGATTTAGTATGCTCTGCTCCTTACTTTCTTATAAGTCAGTCACAAACTTAATCAGCACTCCCACCCATCATGTCTGCAAAACCAGTATCATGTGGACGTACTGTCAAGTTCTTGTGCCAGCTTAAGGTGTAACCCATAGGATTACACTTAGCCTTTGTGTACCTTCCAGGCTGACTGGGGGAAAGACTTCTTCCTTTGTTGTTTTTTACCAGGGAACCCCTTCAGTAGTATTCACAGGTTAAGCTCTCTCCTTTGAGATCATTACCAGTTTTCACAAAATGGAGTCTGATGAGTAGAGTCTAGTACTCGGGTCACCTTTGATGTCCCATTAAAGAGTACAAGGCTTCTTTTAATGGTGCCAATCTCTTTAATAATTATAGCTGCCGTGTCAGATATGGTCTTGATTATAACTTTACACCCTCTCCTTATCGTCAGCCCCTTTTTTGTATCTTTTTGTTCTGCTTATTTTTCTTCCTCACTGTAGACAGAATAAAATCAGTGAGCAGTAACCATGACACAGTGTGATTGCTATCTTGTAAGATTTCCTACAACAAAGCAATTAGTCCATGACTTTTAAGTTCAGTGTCTGAGTACATGGGCGGAATATAACCATGTTGTGTACCACAATACAATGCAAATGATCTCTATCCTAGTTCTCCATCCCCCTCCCCACTCAGGGCCTTTGTTCTTCCTAAATCTAACCAGATTGGCCTTTGCTTATGTCATCCTAGCACTTTTCAAAGTTCCAGACTCTTCCATAATGTTCTTGGATTCTAATTCCAAAGGCCTGAGGACTATATGGCCAGATTATCACAACAGTTTCAGTTCTTCATAACAATATTCTTCGTTAGTTACAAAGACATCTGTCAGAAGCAACTTACAAGGGAAAGAAAGATAGGTTCACAGTTCAAGGATACAGTCAGTTAAGGCAGGGAACTCAGGACAAAGGAGCCTTAGGCACTGCTCATATTGCATCTTCAAGTCAGAAAGCACAGAAATAGTGTTTCCCAGCACACCTTCTCATCTTTATTCAGTCTACCCTGTCCATGTCATGATTCTGTACACATCAGTTAACCCATCCTACAATTCCCTCATGGACATGCCCAATGTTTTATCTCATAGACAGCCTAGATCCTGTCAACTTGACATTCAGTTTTAACCATTACAGTGTATCTGAATGGCTTGGCTACATGGTAAGTTCAAGACCAAGTCTGGACTATATGATACCCTGTATCAAAACTGCAGGTGTGTGTGTGTGTGTGTGTGTGTGTGCGCGTGCAAACGCGCACATGTTTGAACAAGGCAGTATTCCAAGTTTTTTCATCCTTTCAGCAGATGATTTTTAAAAAGAACACAGTATTAATTTCTATCTTCTATGTGTGTTCACTAGTTGCTATGTTGGTGGTTGTTTGAGACAAGTTCTCCACTTGTGGCTCAAACTGACTTGAAATTCACAGTCCTTCCTCCTCTTCCTCCTCAGTTTCTGATGCTTTACGCTGTTTGTACAGCTTACTTTCTCAGCTTTGATTTTTATGGGGTCAAATCATAATCCCTGTTTTATACATTGATGTGTATTTTATATAATATAAAAATAAAGGTATCTTTGTCTATTAAAGATACAAAAAAAATTGTGATTCATTTGTATCGTTTTTCTATTTAGTCAGTACTACATAGAAAGTATGACCCCTAATTAGAGTTTATTTGTATATTGAAGTTTTATTTATATTTTTTAGTTATGCTTTTTAGTACAGATTTAGATTTTATGAAATTTAAGTTATAAGTAATTAATCTTAAATATGTAAAATTCATGCCTCACATTTTAATGCCCATGACTAATGTTGCAATTCACCCATTTATAGTTGAAATAGAGTCTTAGTTTTATACCATGAAAAACAAAAGCAAAAAAACAAACAACAGCCCAGGCAGTGGTGGCGCACACCTTTAATCTCAGCACTTGGGAGGCAGAGGCAGACGGATTTCTGAGTTTGAGGCCAGCCTGGTCTACAGAGTGAGTTCCAGGACAGCCAGGGCTACACAGAGAAACCCTGTCTCGAAAAAACAAAAAAACAAAAAACAAAACAAAATATAATATCTGTTAGGTCTCTTATGGACTGTGTTTTCTAATAGATGTCTAAAATTATTGGTGTAATTTTTCTTCTCTTCCATATGGTTTATGAAAGTACATATTGTTTTGAAAGTACATATTTTTCCTCCTGTACCCAGAATCACCATTCACCTATGTATACATTGAAAAGGTCCACCTTTTTAGTTGATACAACCTAGGAAAGCATTCTACCACTAACCTGCACCCTCAGCAAAGAAAGTGTTTTATTTCAGGACATTATAAAGCAGACAGAACACAGGCACAATAATATTTTAAGGTTATAGTAGTATTGTAGTCTTTTATAATGTATTAAATATTTGCAACTTGTGTTTGAGGGGGAAAGACTTTCTTTTTTTAAATTGTTTAAGATCATTTTATTAAATACCATTATCTGTTAAAGAAAATATCTGATGTTTATTTTTAATAAGTGTGGTTTTTTTTTTTTCTTGTTTTAAGAATGCTACGCTGCAAGCAGAGAAGCAAGCACTGAAAACTCAGCTGAAGCAACTTGAAACACAAAATAATAACCTGCAGGCTCAGATTCTTGCACTGCAGAGGCAAACAGTGTCGTTACAGGAGCAGAATACCACTCTTCAGACACAGAATGCCAAGCTTCAGGTTGTACCAAACATTTTAATTATATTCTTAATTATATACTGTTACAGTAAGGGAGGCTAGACATGTAAACATTGTTCCTTAGTTCCTCAGAATTTAATAATGGAAGATAGATTGAAATATTTTCATTTGCTTCTATGCCACACTCTTTTTTTTTTTTTTTTTGATACAGGGTTTCTCCGTATAGCCCTGGCTGTCCTGGAACTCACCCTGTAGACCAGGCTGGCCTCGAACTCAGAAATCCGCCTGCCTCTGCCTCTGCCTCACAAGTGCTGGGGTTAAAGGCATGCGCCACCACCGCCCGGCTCAATGCCACACTCTTATTGTGAACATTTTTTAAATGTCAAAGCCTATATAAATTATTAAATTCACTCCAGTATAAGTGAAGATCTTATATTTATCTTTTTATCCTTTCAACAAGTTGACCCCTTGTTTTAGAGTATAACTATAACACAATATTTCTTATTTCATTCTTAAAACATTCTTAGAAGTTTAATTATTGAAATGTATATGCTTGGTCTTCATGTGAGTCTTAAACAACTGGAGTGGGGCCTATCCTAAAAGCTGTTGCCTGTATGTGGGGTACATTCTTCTAGCTGGGCTGCCTTGTCTGGCCTCAGTGGGAGAGGAAGCTTAGTCTTGCAGAGACTTGAAGTGCCAGGATGGGAGGATATCTGAGGGAAGGACACCCGCTCAGAGAAGGGAAAGGGAGATTTGGGGGAAGGATAATGGAAAAGGCTGACCAGGAAGGGGGCAGTGAGTGGAATATTAAAAAAAATAAATTAATTAAATTTTAAAAAGAAAGAGAGAAAGAAATGCATACAGCTGTAGTGGTGATATTCCCGGGCAGTCACCATGTTCTCGCTGCTCCTCAGCTCTGACTGGGGCTCTGGCTAGTTAGATGCGCAGGCCCAGGCACCCACGAGACACCAGCATAGGGGATGGCTCTGCCAATCCACTACACAGGATCCACAAAGCTCGGCTGAACCCCAGACAATGTCTGCCATCCTCGCAGTACCTGGTAGAAATGAGACTCTTAAAGTTAGTGATTATCTAAAGGATTTATATATTTAGAAATGCCCGATCAACAAGATGCCCACACAACTAGAGCTGTTACCCAGTCTAACCTTTTGGTAGAAATTGTTACCCAGGACAGCTTTCGACCCATCCGTGGTTCTCCATGGCTGCTAGCCTCCTTCCTCCCCTCCCCTTCCTCTTTCCTTCTCCCAGCTCTACCTCCTCTTCTACTATGGGATCATCAAGCTCCACTGTGCATACAATGTAGCAGTAGCAGGAAATTATCCTGCTACATACAACATAGAAATTTTGCCTTTAGGTTTTGCTGAAATCATTTGATGCAATCCGAAGCATCCATCTTCAACTTAGCAATGCCAGTGCCAGTTCACACAAAACAATCTAGGTAGAAGAGAAGAAACTGGTTTCTCCTTTTAAAGTTTTTTTTTCCAAGTGGCAAAGTAAATGCTAATTTAGACTCCAGAGAGATCTTCCAAAAATAGTTTTTCAGGTCTAAAAATAGTTAACAGGTAACCTTAATTCTTTGGGAAGCTAAAATCCAATTATTTTATTATGAATAGATCTGCAGTGATTTAATTAGAGCTTATTCAAGTTAACATTATAACTTCTTGTAAAAAGAACAACACATGAATTGGAGAGATACCTAGTTCAGTCGGTAACAAGCAGAAGGACCTGAGTTCAATCAGGTTACAGAAGAAGCCAGTCATGGTGGCAAATGCCTGTGATTCCAGCACTGAGAAGCATACAGGTGAATCCCTGTAGCTCACTTATGCCTTGCCTAATGGTAAGTTCTAGACTAGGAAGAAACCCTGTTTAAAAATAATAATAATAAAATAGGGCTAGCAAGATGCCAGTCAGCAGTCAAGGATGCTTGCTGCTAAGCCTGGTGACTAGAATGCAGTCCTTGCAGTCTGTATAGTACAAGCACAGAAGTGAATCCTGCAGTTGTCCTCTGGCTTCTACATTTGTGGCACCACAGACGTGAACTCTGTCTTGTTCTCACCCTCATGAGCTCACTGTGTAATTTGAACTCCTAGATATATGCCTGCCTCTTCTTTTTAAATGCTGGGATTAAAGGTATACACCACTATCTCTGGCAACTTTTTCCTGAGCCTCTTAGTAATAGACACATTCTTACAGGTTGAAAATTCTACCCTAAATTCACAAAGTACTTCACTTATGAACCAGAATGCACAGCTTCTAATCCAGCAGTCTTCCTTAGAAAACGAAAATGAATCTATAATGAAAGAACGAGAAGACCTGAAATCTCTCTATGATGCTCTGATAAAAGATCATGAAAAGCTAGAACTTCTTCATGAACGGCAAGCTTCAGAGTACGAATCTCTGATCTCTAAACATGGCACTCTAAAGTCCGCCCACAAAAATCTTGAAGTGGAACATAAAGACCTTGAAGACCGGTAACTTTTATCTTACTGTGTTAATTTAAAACAAATTTTCTTTGGGTAGAATAATAAATTTTATATATTAGACCCATCTAAGAGATAATTTATGGAAGGAATTTATATAAATTTACATGTGATGTTTCTTAAGAAATTATTCATTTCTTTCTTTTCTAAAACTTGTCTTTATTAGAACTGTTATAAACCAAATACCTAACTCCTTCCCCTCCCAGTTACAATCAGTTATTAAAACAGAAGGGACAATTGGAAGATTTGGAAAAAATGATCAAAATGGAACAGGAAAAAATGCTGCTTGAAAGCAAAAACCACGAAACGGTTGCTGCAGAGTACAAGAAGCTTTGTGGTGAAAATGATAGGTAATGATGCGTAGTTATGTATTTTACTTTTCATGTCTTGTCTCTAGAGGGAGGGAGAGAGGGTGTGTGTGTGTGTGTGTGTGTGTGTGTGTGTGTTTAATAGCATCTACAATTTAGACTTACCAGGGGATTATTCTTATGCTGTTTTGTTCTCTAGGAGCAGACTGGACCATCTTAGCCCAGTGTACATGTTTGTGTGCATGTTTGTGTGTGCAGGTGCACATGTACACAACTCAACTTTTTAATTATCTTGCCTTTTTCTTTTCTAAAAGGCCCTAAATCACTAGAGCCATCTTCATCTTGATACTCTGCAGTTTTGAATTTAGTTTTTTAAAGTTATTATAGCTAGAGACTGTGTTCTGAAGACGTTGAACTCAGTTAGCACAATACAATGCTAAAAGTGACTGTGGTTTATGGAGAGGATGCTGCATGGACAGTGCAAGCACTTGAAGACAGTATTGTGACAAGTTGTACAACAGAAAGGAGGAGGGGTTAGTTTATTATATACCGAACTTTGGAGAAAATATTTACTATAAAGGTCTCATCTTGTAGCTGACTGTTGCTGGCATTTTAAAAATAGCTGGAATAGTTCATGGACTTCAGTTGGGCTTCCCAGGCATCAAACTGTACGTTTCTATGGAGTCTCAAGACGAACAGCTTGTCCAAAATGAAGAAGAAATCCAGTAACAAAGAGTTTAACCAAAATAATGTCCCAAGTTTAGAATGAGTGATCTCAAGTAAAGTGTTTTCTGTGTCTCTGGTCTTTTCTTGCCCAGCATTTATTTATTAATGTCTGTTTCCTATGACAAGGAAAAGCTTCAGTAAGTAAAACTTACTAAAATAAAAAGCAAGAGCTATTTACACTTTAATCACTTTTAATCACAGATAATACCTTGGTAGACTATGTTGTCTGGCTTCTTCTGTTCACTACATTAATTTGGCATGCTTGTTTTAAAGGACAGTATTTTTAAAAATAGAGAACTTTTTTTTTTTGGTTTTTCGAGACAGGGTTTCTCTGTGTAGCCCTGGCTGTCCTGGAACTCACTCTGTAGAGCAGGCTGGCCTTGAACTCAGAAAACCACCTGCCTCTGCCTCCCAAGTGCTGGGGTTAAAGGTGTGCGCCACCACCACCCGGCAAAGAGAACTTATTTTAACACTTGTGTTTTAGAAGGTTTTTGGTTTGGGTGTGTATGTGGAGATACAGGCATTTACGTGTTTGTGTGTGAATGTATGTGAGCATGGAAGTAAGAGGTTGACATGGAATACCTTATCCTGCACTTCATCATTTTTTTTCATTTGTGTGTGTGTGTGTGTGTGTGTGTGTGTTGTATGTACATGTGATGTGCATGTTTATATGAGTGAGACACATATGTGAGAGTGCATGTGGAGATCCAAGATTGATATTGAAAACCGTACTTTAATACTCTTCCATCTCACTTACTGAAGCAAGATCTCTCAAGTCAAAACCAGGTCATTGGTTGGCTGCCTTTACTGACAGCCATCTCACTGACTCATTTTAGCGTTTGTGATAAACCAGTAGCCTCCATTCACTGTCTCTCTCTGATACCCATTCCTTGGGAAGTAATCACTGAGAGGTTTTGTTACCTGTCATAGGTGTTGATAGAGGTAGCTGTGTGAGTGATGATGCTTTTGTTCATGGACTTTTACCTATTGGTAGTACTTTTGCCAAATATGTGAGGGGTTTTCCTTTTTTTCACTGTTCTTGATTTTTTAAAAAGATTTGATTGCTTAGAGTTTTTGTGAGTTGAGTTGAATTCTTTGAGGAATGAATTGAATGAACTATATTAGGTATTGTAACAAAGACCACCTAGACAAGAGTTTGTTTTGTTTATTGTGTTCCTTTTCTGGGCTCTTAATATTTAACAAAATAAGATAAACTTGGCAGATTACATCCAGTTTAATGGGCCAGATTCAGCCAACTATCTGTGACATGACAGCTCCTAAACTAAAAAAAAGTCAATATTTTGAATTTAGTGGGGTGAGGGGAAAGTAGCATGCTACAGGGAATGCATGTGGCCTGTCATGTCCTATTTTCTCTTTGGTTTAAAAAAAATGTGTCAGTCTCTGTCCTTGAAGATCAGGTAAGTCTTGTGTTGAAAGTAAATTGTGAGAAGAAAGAGAATAGCTATAGTTTGATTTTTACCAAGTGGTAAGTGGAGATTACATAAATAATCATTTACAACAGCTGCAAAAGCTACATATGTATAATTTGGCTGATGCCCATGTTTCTCAAGTTTTAGTCAGCACATTGGTGTAGTACTTAATACTGGGTTGATTGATTCACTTAATCTGATCTTTGTTTATATTTAATTTAGAATGTGAAATTCCATGTGTCTTAGTTAGGGTTTCCATTGCTGTGAAGAGACACCATAACCAAGTCAACTCTTATAAAGGACAACATTTAATTGGAGCTGGCTTACAGGGTCAGAGGTTCAATCAATTATCAAGGCAGGAGCATGGCAGCTGGAGAAGGAACTAAGAATTCTACATCTTCATCAGAACGAAGCCAGGAGCAGACTGTCTTCCTGGCAGCTAGAAAGAGGGTCTCAAAGCCCACTGCCACAGTGACACACCTACTCCAACAAGGCCACACCTCCTAATAGTGCCACTCTGGATCAAGCCTACTCAAACCACCACACCATGAAATCATAGTTTAATTGGTTGTTTTTTCTTTTCCCTTTTAATTAAATATAATTTTTGTAGAAAAATTGATTATTGATCAGTTAGAGACTGACAAAATGTATATTCTCTAAATATGCCTGAGTGATATTAACAGAATTTTCACATTGTGAAAACTATTTAAATATTTCTTAATGATTTCTAATTGTAGGTTAAATCATACATACAGTCAGCTTTTAAAAGAGACTGAAATTTTACAAACGGACCATAAAAATTTGAAAAGTGTTCTGAATAATTCTAAATTGGAACAAACAAGATTAGAAGCTGAATTTTCAAAGCTAAAGGAGCAATATCAGCAGTTAGATATCACATCTACCAAGCTAAATAACCAGTGTGAGGTGAGTGTCAACAGATTTAATCATTGTTTCTTCCTTTAGGTCAAGTCATGCCTAAAAAGTAATGATTGGTATCACGGTGGCAGCCTTGGTATAGACTTACTGGTGTATGTGAAAGAATTGGTCACACACAATTGAAAATTAAGATAAACCATATTTATGTCTTCCTTTGTTATTAGTCATTTAAACTTATATGTCCAGATGTGTTTGTTTATTGAAAACTGTTTTTGAACTTGTAGCATGAAATTATAAATGAGTAGGATAGAACATTAGTTTGTAAGCATGTATGTTTAAATACCCAGCAGAGCTCAGAAGGGTCAGGGCATTTATTCTAGCTATGATTTGTAAAAGTCTAAACATATTCATATAGTTAGAATTCTTCTAGAAAGACAGAGTAAAGAACATGATACTAAATGAAGTCCTTAAGAAAAAGCAAAGCAATTAGGTAAAACTGTAAAAAAAAAAAAAAAAAAAGAAAAAGAGAAAAGCCATATGTTAGGACTCTAGAACTAAAAAAATTGCATACCAAAAATCAAAATACCTTTATTAAAGGGAAATGCTTGTTTAGTTGGCTACAGGAGGCATCCTTGCCTTGTGGTTTCTCTGCTTTGCTATTCTTTTCTCCTTTCCTTCGCACTGACTTGATTTGGAGCAGAAAGATCATTGCAAGAGGGTGGAGAAAGAAGAGGATTAAGTGCAATTTTTCTTTTATTCATTATTTTATGTGTATAGGAGTTTTGTCTTACATGTGTGGTGCCTGCAGAGGCCAGAAGACATCAAATTGCCTGATAGTTGTGAGCCACAAGTTGGGTATTAGAAATCAAAGCTGGGGGCTGAAGAGATAGCTCAGCGGTTAAGAGCACTGGCTGTTCTTCCAGAGGTCCTGAGTTCAATTCCCAGCAACCACATGGTGGCTCACAACCATCTGTAATGCAAACTGATGCCCTCTTCTGGTGTGTCTGAAGACAGCTACAGTGTACTCATATACATTAAATAAATTAATTAAAAAAAAAAAGAGGAAACCTGGACTCTATTGAGCCATCTCTCCATCTGCCATGTAATATGAATTTAGCAAACATGTACAATGTTGATAGTTGTTTCATGGAGATGGTCGCTTATATATATTCAAAATAAATAGCCATTCTTCCTGATTTTCTGCATGTGAAAAATTTCAAATGTTTACTTCTTTTTCCTTTTGGGCAAGGGTGGGCAGTGGTTATGATAGATTGTAGATTGTTTACTGGTTGCTCTGAGAGAGCACAGGATACACTGCAAACAAGTAGAATTTCTACTGGGAAGATTAACTTGATTTGGAAAAGCAGAGAAAACCCCTGTGTCTGAGAGTCATCAAAAATGAACCTTCAGATAGCCTGCGGTTGAAATACTGGTTTTGGCAAATAGAACAATTTCTCAGAACTGGTAAGAAATTGAACTAGGAGTTCTAAGAAATGAGACAGCTGAAGTGAGTTTGGTAAGATAACACATGTCACTGATGATCTGGAAGGCTACTCAGCAGATTAGAGAGCATGCCAGCCAATTGTTACAATTTGAATCAAATATTAATACTTAATTAGGTGTGAAAGCATATAACAAGATTTGGAGAAGATAAGACTTTAGCCTATTTATTGTAAGAGGATAGGATTGAGGTAACCTTGGTAGGAAAGGATGGGAGGTAGAGTCAGGGCAAAAGTGTTTCTGAAGTACAGTTAATGCTCTCTGTCTTGGCATGTATACTAGTTATAGTTACCTAAACATATTACATATTGACTGAATTATGTCTTAATTTTTTTCTCTTTTCTGACTATGTATCTTTTGTCACCATTAGGATAAATAACAGTGGAACCTCAGTGATACTGAGTAGTAACTTTCTTTTGGCTCAAGAGTGTGTGGTTAGGCCAAGAAGATGCTGATACACTATGGAAAATGAAGCCCAAGGGTTCACTTCTAAATCTTCAGTTATAAGGGACTTGTAGGGCAGTTTGGTCTGTGGTCTTCTTCTGCACTCTTTCTTCTTTGTTGTTTGTAATTTCCCATCTTCTAGCAGGTCCAAGTCCAATGAGTGAAAATACACACAGTGCCAGGGCTGGGGCTACCTGAGTCCCTGTCTCAAAAACAAAGCAAAGCTTTAGATAGGAAAAAAAAAATGAATCCGTTCAGTTTTTTGACAAGTCTACCACGTTTAAATTTTATAATTGTAAATAGACAAAACATGATACAATATTGACAGTTGTTGTAACTACATGTTTATATATATTCATAAGTACCATTCTTCCCAGGACCTTTTAAGAATGTTTTAAATACTAACTATTCCCCTGTAGAAGGGAGTGGACATAATAGTTATAAGAGACTTGTGTTACTCGTTTGTTATTGTTGCTTCTAATACAGATCTTTAGGCTTCATTCTAGATCTGTCGTATCCTGATGTGGAGGCTCATAAATATACCCTAAAAGAAATGATAATTTTTTAACAATAATTCCTTTGAAGTTTGTAAACTTCGGCGTATCAAATCATGTTGGTGTATCTCCAGTAACTGCCGACCTTTTACAAAAAGCTTAAAGTAACCATTAGTACCTGTCCTTGGTAGAGTTTTATTGCTGTAAAGAGACATTATGACCACAGCATTTAATTGGGGGCGGCTTACAATTCAGAGGATTAGTCCATTATCGACATGATGGGAATCATGCCACAATGCAGACAGCATGGTGCTGGAGAGGTGGCTAAGAGTTCTACATTTGGGTATACAGGCAGCAGAAAGTGCCATCAACATACTGGCTGAGCTTCTGAGACCTCAAGACATACCTCTGGTGACATACTTCCTTCAACAAGGCCAGACTTCCTAATAATGCCCCTCCCTATGGGCCTGTTGGGGCATTTTTATTCAAATCACCACGGTGCCGATCATTGATTAAATTACTTTACACTCTTTGATCAAGCTATTCACAACCAAACTATTCACGCACTTTTAAGCTTACTTGAAAACATTACTTGGGAGAAGGATGAGCTCTATTGACTACAGTGTTACAACCAGGTTCTTTACCTAAGTTATTTAATCCCTGGAACAATATTGGCAGGATAGGAGCTATCTTCATTGAATAGATTTGAAATTTAACTAACATGTTAAGCATTTATTTCTTAGTCATTTAAATAAAAGATAAGATTTGAATATAGCTTTTGAACAAATCTGAAGATAGAAAACACTGATTTTGGAACTGTATTTATTTGACTTAATATTTATTAGAATTAAGATACATGTTTGTTTACAACAATAATTTAGCATAGTGTCATCGCTAAAATAAACACTTAGTGTCTGATCAAGTGAGTCTTCCTTAAATACTGTATGTTGTATATAAGTATAAATAATGTTTTAGATGTTTCAGATGATTTGTATAAAGTGGAAATCTGTCTTCAAAAATAAATTTTGTATCTAAACAGTTGCTCAGCCAACTTAAAGGAAATTTAGAGGAAGAAAATCGACATCTACTCGATCAGATCCAGACACTAATGCTACAGAACAGAACATTGCTGGAGCAAAATATGGAAAGCAAGGATCTCTTTCATGTTGAACAAAGACAGTACATGTAGGTACCAAATAATTTTGTATTCTTAATTTTTATGCATTGATGTTACTGCTGTACCTAGTGGCAGAAAAAAATCTATGCTCATTTTTCTTAATGTTTTCACATCATTATTTCAGTGTGTACTTTCTTACTTAAAATTATCTTTCTACTTGAGTGTGCAAGACAAATTTATGGTGCTACAGTGGACTGTGTACAACTTGTATTTCCATTTGGGAGGGAGGACCTACTTAATCTTATAGTAATAAGCCAGTTAATGAATTTGGAGCTCAACACAATCAGATGGAATTTAGCATCCTTATACTTTCTGTTCTTCTCAAACTGTTGAGAAACAGCAACTTCTTCCTCATGTGAGTAGTGATCTCAGGGAGATCAGGGGCAGTCTTTTGGACCTATTCTCAAGATTCTATTACAAGTCACAAAACGTACTTATACAACACCATGTGAGAGCCTCAGGACCATGCTGATTTATGAGGGAATCAGGCTTTTTTTTTTTTTTTGGTCTAGTTTGTAAATTTGCTCCTTCACATCACTAGATACCAGTTTTCAGCTGGCTGAGGACCCTACCACAGTAGGAAAGAGCGGACTGGAACAGGATTTTCTCAGGACTGAGCATGAGACCTATAGTAGTCTGCCATGAAAGAGGTAACTTTAGGGAGGATATGCTGCCTTGAGAAGGATTTTCAAGTTTCTTATAGTGTAAACATTCTGCTAATAATCAAAACACTGAATAGAAAACATGTGGGTCCTGCCCTAAAATAATTTTTATTATGAACAAAACACATACCTATAGTCTCAGCATTTGCCAAACTGGGGTGGAAAAACTCCTAGAATTTACAAGTTCAAGTTCAATGTGAATAAGAGAGAGATCTCATATAAACTGGACATGGTAGCCTTTGCCTTATACCACCCCAGCATTCTTTGTGATAGGCAAAAAGGTCAGAAGGCCTAGGTCATGGTTGGCTACAATGGGAATTTTTTGAGACCCTATCTCAAAAAATAAAAAGGCCCCTATCTAATATAAAGCAAAAAGTCAGAAATGTAGCATATATTTAAGTGTAATGATCCTGTAATGAGAGATATATATGAAGGGCTATAGAATGTAGTAAATGATAGGTTGCCTGTGTCTGGGAGATGCAGAATGGATTTTTCAAAGATGAGACTTGAGTAAGCTGAGGCTTAGAATTGCTGTGGAGACTGGTTTGAGGTGATGCAATGGGCCAGGAGAGCACCAATGCAGAAATACGGAGATGTGGTGAAAGGATATTAGTATGGTACAGGACCTAAAAGTCATTCTTTGTAGAACCAAGTAAAAGAAACAGAAGCAATAAAGATGTAGCTTAGCCATGAAGAGAGAGTTTACAAACTTTGTTTTTCATTTATAATTGATTTAATCTTGTTATCCAACAAAATTTTTTAACAAGATGTCAGGGAAAGTTATATGAAATAGTAGAGGTAGCTGAACTCACTGACAAAGTTCTCTTTTTTTTTTTTTTTTGGTTCTAAGTTTCTTTTTTTTTTAATTTTTTTTATTAGATATTTTATTTACATTTCAGATGTTATCCCCTTACCCATCCCACCCCCACCCAGGAACCCCCTATCCCATTCCCCCTCCTCCTGCTTCTGTGAGGATGTGCCGCCACCTAGCCCCCCACTCCCACCTCCCCACCCTCGAATTTCTCCACACTCGTCGTCCAGCCTTCAGGGACCAAGGACCTCCTCTCTCACCTATGCCCAACAGGGCCCTCCTCCCCTACATATACAGCTGGAGCCATGGGTCCCTCCCTATGTGCTCCCAGGCTGGTGGTTTAGAACCTGGGAGCTCTGGTTGGTTGGTATTGTTGCTCTACTCATGGGTCCCGCAAACCCTTTCAGATCCTTCAGTCTTCTCTCTAACTCCTCCATTGGGAACCCCTTGATCAGTTCAATGGTTAGCTGTGAGCATCTGCCTCTGAATATGTCAGACTCTTGCAGACCTCTAAGGAGACAGGTATACCAGACTCCTACCAGCATTCACTTTCTGGCATCCACATCAGCGTCTACCTTTGGTGACTGCACAAGCTATAGAATGGACCTGAGATCAAATTACAAGAGGAATATGATAGAAAAATTGATAAGATGTACCTGTACAGAGAGAAAGAATCTAAAAAGAGTCAGATTTGGGCCCAGCTATGATTTACCTTTACAGAATTTTTCCCTTTCTTTAACCCAATAAGGTAAGAAGTTCTCTGATACAACACAAATACCCAGATGTTGAAATTGAGCCTCCTAATTCAGTTCTCAGCTCACAGGGTGCATGCCGAGGCACTTTATTTCTCCATCTATAAAGAAGAGCTATCTGCTGCTCCCAGGGTTATTTTAAGGATTAAAATGACTTTTTGAGCTTGATGCAAGACAGAGCTTGTGAAAGCAGGATGCATTACAATGTTTTTCTAAAGCATTAAATTATTGCTGAATTTAGGGTGGTGAAACATCTATATTAATACACAGACATTTCATGGAACAAAGAGTTAACATGAACTTTTAAGATAAATGCAGAATTGCAAAGAAATCTCACTTGTAACTGGCCAATTTGTTCTACATCTTCAGTCTTTTAAGGAATATGTATTCCTTGACTCTGCCATAGGAAGCTATTTTAAGTTAAGAAATCCCAAACACATGTAACATTCTTGATACTTAAGTTTCCTGTATCTTGGGCAGAGGAAAGCCTTCTTGTCTTAACTTTGACCATCAGTTCATTTCCAGATTTCAGATATTCTCTATTTTGACTCATTGAACTTAAGCTACAGATAACCACCTTAAATGTCAAGGCATTTCTAGCTAAATGTCTATCTTGTGGTTCTGGAAAGAGTGATAGCAAACAAGGTTTTTTTGTTTGTTTGTTTGTTTGTTTGTTTGTTTTGTTTTTGTTTTTTCGAGACAGGGTTTCTCTGTGTAGCCTTGGCTGTCCTGGAACTCACTCTGTAGACCAGGCTGGCCTCAAACTCAGAAATCTGCCTGCCTCTGCCTCCCAAGCGCTGGGATTAAAGGCATGCGCCACCACCGCCTGGCAAACAAGTATTTCTAAACTTAGTGGTTTGTAATGACAGTTCATCAGATAAAAGGGGAATAGTACTAGGAGCTATGGTCCTTTGTGGTCTAGTCATTAGCTTCTCAACTATCAGACTTCCATAAGTGACAAGTCCAGACATTAACTCTGTAACTTTTAAGCAGCATCTATTCATAGAGCATCTTCTGTAGACTCTACCTCACCCACCAACTCTACTACAGGTCTCATAAATGTTCTCTTTATCCATAACCTTTAGGATATATCCTATCTCATTTGCCGAAGATTTCATATCACTTTATGATTTTGTTTGGTTGATTCTGTTCTGTTTTAGGTTTTAGTGTTTTGTTGTTGTTTGGTTTAGTTTGAAACAGAGTCTCACTGTGTAGCCCTAGTTGGCCTTAAACTCACAGCTCTGCCACCTCTATCTCCTGAGTGGTGGAGTTGGCTATAATGTCTTGCTGGGCCCGTAATATCACTTTGTAATAGAACTTAAAGCATCTTATTTCCTGCTGAGGAAAGTAACCACCTAATGCTCCCTTACTGCTCCCCTTTGCCTATATTCAGATGTTAAACTTCCCATCTTTCTGTTTCATCCTATGTAATATATAGCCTTTTAAATTTTTAATTTTCATATTTTTTAATTTTGTGTTTTGTGTCTAGTGTATGGGCATGCACTCACTATAGCATGTATTTGGAAGTCAGAGGACAACTTAGATGAGTTGTTTTTCTTCTTCTACCATGCTGGTTCCAGAAATCAAACTTAAGTTTGATTGACAGACTCAAAGCTAGGCAGAAAGAACCTTTACTTTTACATACTGAACCATTTCATCAACCCTGTAATACAGCCCTTTTTTTCTTCTCCCTACTATCCCCCATTGTTTGCTTGTTTGTTTGTTTGTTTGTTTGTTTGTTTTTTAAGACAAAGGTATTGTGTAACCCTAGTTGACCTAGAACTCATTATGTACATCAGCCTGGCTTCAAATGTCTGGTTAATCCTCTTGCTCTACTTCCTGAGTGCTCTGATTGTAGGCATGAATTGTCACACCTAGTTTAATACAGCCTTTGTCTTCAAGAAGATTTTTTGGGGGAGTGTTTAAGATAGAAATATTTCCTTTTTATAGGTGCCTGCTATATTTCCATAGTACTTTATTTGGTTGTTATTATTATTGTTTTGGTATGTAATAGTCACTTATGTGTATATGTTCTTTTCCCTACTATATTATAAGCAAAGCACCTTAACTATTCATTGTTATCTAAACTCCATGCCTTCCTCATTATAAGTGATCATTAATTAATTGCTGTGTAAGTAGTATTTTTGGCATTGAAAGCTTTTTAAAAGACCTTGTTCTGTTATCGATAATGTTTCTGTATGAAATAATACACTAAGAACATGAAATGAATATAGAATGTGAATAATAGAATATATTCATCCATTGAGGGAGGGGTATCAGAACTAAATCTTTATAACTAAGTTAAGTGTCTTAATTAGGGTTTTATTGCTGTAAAGAGACACCATGACCACAGCAACTCTTATAAAAGAAAACATTTAATTAGGGCTGGCTTACAATTTCAAAGGTTTAGTCTATTATCATCATAGCAGGAAGCATAATGGCTTACAGGTAGACATGGTGCTGGAGGAGCTGAGAGCTTCAAATCTTGATGTGTAAGCAGCAAAAGGAGACTTTGAACCACACTGGGCACAGCTTTAGCATATGAGACCTCAAAGCCTGCCCCCACAGTAACACACTTCCTCCAACAAGGCCACACCTACTCCAGCAAGGCTACACCTTCTAATAGAACCACTCCCTGTGGGCTAAGCATTCAAACACATGAGTTTATGTGGGCCATTGCTATTCAGACTACCACATTAAGTTTAATTCAGCCTAAAGGGCAAGAAATCTATCTGCATGTGGATGTGGTTTCAAGATTATTTCTGTATCTATAATTGTTAGAAAAAAAGTATGCAACAGTTTTTATGTTAAAGCGTAATTCATTATAAAAATTTTGAGATACTAAAAAGTTAGGGAAATAGTGTTTATATAGTATCTATTTAATTAAAAATGTTGAAAAAATTACATGATGAAATTATAGAAGATTTCAGCAAATCCTATGGGAGAATTTAAACTTATAAGTCCTACATTCTTTAAGTACATTTAAAGGAAGAAGCTCACTATTACTTCTTAATTAGGTCTTTGTTTATATTCTGTGAAGAAGTAAGGTAATAGTCATAAAGTCATTGGATAAAATATTATGCATATTCTAAAATGTAATTTCCATTTTTATAGTGATAAATTAAATGAATTGAGACGACAGAAAGAGAAATTAGAAGAGAAAATTATGGATCAATACAAATTTTATGACCCATCTCCTCCTAGAAGGTACTACTAATTGAATTTTAAAGATTTGTTTTAAAGAAAATGTAGTATCATTAAAGCTTATAATTTTATGAGGATTATTGTTGAACTTTAGACTAAGAATTCTTTTAATTCTATTAGGAGAGGCAACTGGATTACTCTAAAAATGAGAAAATTGATAAAGTCCAAGAAAGATATTAACCGGGAACGTCAGAAATCTCTAACACTAACACCTACCCGCTCAGACTCCGGTGAAGGATTTCTTCAGCTGCCCCATCAAGACAGTCAAGACAGCTCTTCAGTAGGGTCAAATTCTTTAGAAGATGGCCAAACCCTGGGGACCAAGAAGAGCAGCAGTGAGTGCTTAAGTGCTTTAAACAGATTATTGATTTAGATTTCTCTTTTAAAAGACAATTTCTAACAGTCTTTTAGTTTAATCACTGATATTTCATTTTAACTTTATGTTTATAAAATTAATTGCAGACTACAATAGTGTACATGTAGATAGAGATAACCATTATTATGCTAGTAAGGTAAAATATTGTAAAAAGAACCTTCAAATAAGAGCTTGGCTATATCTTCTCCTAAAATATGCTGTAAAAATAGGCAAGTCTTTCCTGTGTATACTTCACAGAGTAATTAATTACAAGGATAAGAAATAAAAAGAAGATTTCATTTCATTAATACTATAACTTACTCAAAATAAGGTGTTTTACAATGAGCTTTTTGCTCATATTCTTTTATAGTAAAAATTGGAACAAAGTTATATTAGGGAAGTAAAGAAAAATAAATACTAGTTTGAAGAGGTATTAATTTAAAGATAACTAAAGTCTCAAAAAAATTATTGAAGGATACTTGCTGAAATTTTGGTCAAAATGACATAAC
The DNA here is from genome assembly GCF_004785775.1 of Grammomys surdaster. Classification (NCBI taxonomy): domain Eukaryota; kingdom Metazoa; phylum Chordata; class Mammalia; order Rodentia; family Muridae; genus Grammomys; species Grammomys surdaster. The sequence continues at coordinate 1,409,145 of NW_021604569.1, read as the reverse complement.
GATGGGGAAGTATAAATATATAAACTTAAGATTCAGTTTTTATTAGACTTAGAAGTCCCACAAAATGTGCCTGATATAATTTATAGACTTTTAGTTCACTTACTAGTATATGTTTTAGCTAAATAGAAAGACCAAAGTAAGAGCCTAAAAAAGTATATATTTTAAGAAAAAGAGAAAACAATTCATTACTAAGCTTTTGAAGATGTCTACAAAGTTGGTTATTTGTGTTCTCATAAAATACTTGGAAAAACTGTATACTTTGATCACACCACTATCAGTGTCTCTAAATTTTAAACACATACATGTAGCCAGATGTGATGATGCATACCTGTAATGTCAGTGTTGAGGAGAGTTCAAGGCCAGCTGGCTACATAAAACCCTTTTTCTAACAAACAAACAAACTCCACTATTCTTTTGAAATAAAAAGTAAGCAAAAGTAGCCTATGCTTCCCTCAGGGGTTGCCTGTCTATGTGGCTCTCAAAATACTCAAAAAGTTAGTACAATGTATGGCCTTGAATGAATTATCTCTGAAAGGAGGTAGTATTTGCACCTGTAGCATATATTTCACAGAACAGTTTTAGCAGACTAGATAGTCAGTAAGTACAAAAAGTACAGATGCATATACAATATACATCTAATGGTCTTTAGAAACAGTATAATTCTTTAGCTTCACATAAGTTGATTATTATATAGGATCTTTTTCCATCTAGCTTTGTGTCCACCTAATTGTGTGGAAAGATCATCAAGTTTTCCTTTACAGGTGGCTAATAAGTCATTTTTATCTTCTACCTTTAAACACTATCTGTCATCCTATTAAGAGAATGTAATGTGTATCCTTAATTATTTTAAGTTACAGAAATATAGTTTAGACACAGAGAGAGAGAAAGGGTTTTTTTTTTATGTCATTTTGTCTGTCTAAAGTTTAAGTCATTCTTTCTTACTCCATCCTGGAACATTCAGGATAAAACTCAGAAGAAAACAATATTCGCCTCTCCTACAGTTGTTCAACTTTAGATATTGTTTTAAATAAACACAAAACTCAACAATACTAATGTTGCCTTAATCTAAGTATGCTTCAGGAAAAGAACATTATATGTCTCCAAACATAATTGCCATGAGAAGAATCACATTCCTGGCAATTTTAAAATTCTTTTTATCCTGCCCATTTTGGAAGAATGTCTGTCTGTCATGTCAGTAAAGCAGTCTTTGAAAAACAGCTGAAAACAGAAAAAGGAAAAAAAAGAAAAGTATCTACACATGACATGTGCATGCTGCAACCATTCAGCTTTGTTTTAGCCAAGTGTCCATTTTTACGTTGTTTCAATTCATTCCTGTTTCGTCATTGAGAATAGCTGTGTTTACCAAGCATGAAAAGATATATCAAATTAAAAGGCTTAAAGGAATCATGACTCTTCCTTACAGCAGTCAACAAGTGAAAAGCTATTTTAACTTGCACATCTTTCAGTGGATACTTACAGTTTATCCAAAAAAAAGAAAAAAAACAAAAGCTTTGATTAGTTACATGCTGATGACAACCTTCTGAAAAAGAACATAGTTATTAAGGTTGTGTATAATATGTTTTCTTGGTGTTTGCCTAAAGGTATAAATTTTTATATTAAGTAATACTAAGATATAGCTTAGTTTTTGTTCTAATGATTCCTGTACTTGAGCAACAATTCTTTTAATTCACAAAAAAAAAAAAAAAAATTTGTGGGATGGTTTTTTTTTTTTTTTTTTCTTTTCTTTCTTTTTTTTTTTTTTGCATAAACCCACCCTATGGGCCCTATGGGCCCTTTTAAATTTGTTGTTTATTAGTATGTTATTTTATGTACATAACTGTTTTGCCTGCCCTTATGTCTGGTATCACAGTCATGCTTGGTGCCTTCCAAAGCCAGAAAAGGGCATTGACCACCCTGGAACTGGAGCTACAGACAGTTGTGAGCTGCCGTGTGGGATTAAACTTGGGTCCTCTGGAAGAACAGCCTGAGTTCAGAACTTCTGAGCCATCTCTGCAGGCCCCAAATATTTTTAAATGCTATATTTCCCTTCCATTTTGCTTGCTTTGAGGTTCATTTTTTGTTAGCTTTCTCAGAACCTAATGCTAACACTTATTGCTGATGTCAAACTATTCTTTTTCCTCCTTCTCTCAACCAACTTTTTGGAAAACAAGCCTAATACACCTGCTGTTTAGTCTTCAGGAAGACGTGTTGAAAGAATGTGTATTTCCACAGTGCTGCTAAAAATCAGTGTTTTCTTTATTGAACATTAGAAGACTAACAAAAAAATTTAAGGTTTTTCTTTTTTAGTTTATTTTACTTTAAATATCTGACCACCATAATTTTTGTTTGATGTATGTGTATTAACTATATGTAAATATAGATATACACATATATATTATTAAAATTTTCCAGTGGGATATGGATTTTCCTAACTTTTTTTTTAAAAAAGCCTTTAATGTAAAAAAATGTTTTAAAAAAAATAGATGTGTGTGAACTCTGTAGGACTCATCCTTTATAATATAAGCCACACAATAGCCCAATTTTAAAAGTTTACTTTTACAATTTAACTAGGGAATTTGGTTTCTCCCTAAGTAATTATAATTAGTTCCTGTTTTGATAGGACTGACTGTAGCCAGTGCTCTCAGAATACATGTTCCTCATCATTGTCCTCAGTGCTTCCCGAGTATTTACAGTACCAGGGTGCATGCTTCCTTCACTGCCCTCAGCAGCATGAGGGTATTAGCCATAACGTAGCATACATAGCTGAGACCAACATTCATTCCTGTCCTTAATTTCAACATTTAACTCCCATCTGTTCTTCTCCCTTTTTTCTTTCATTTCCCTGTTTCTGTTTTTCCTCATGCTCTGACATTAAAGTGGTTGCACTGAAAAGACTGCCCTTTTTGAGGAACAGACCGAAGGATAAAGACAAAATGAAGGCCTGCTACCGTCGTTCCATGTGTAAGACTTTATGACAGCTCAGCTTCTTTCCAATGACTACACTGGCTTCCATCACTAATTTCTCACTAACTTTCTCTGGACTGTACTAATTTCCTATTTTGCAAAGTGCAGTCTTCCTTTAATATGAGGAGCTGGAAGAATATTTTTTCAAAGAAGGCATTGAATTTGCATTATATGTATACTGCTCATACATATATATGCATATGTTTAGTAATACATGCAATATACTTGTAAATGTCCAGTGCTTTCTTAAAACTGGCAAAAACAAACAAACTTAATTTTATATGTCATACAGATTTTTCCCCAAAGAAGTTTCCTTAAGGAAAAATATAACAAACCCTTTAGCTTTAGGAACTTATTTCCTTAATGAACCTAATTAAATAAATAAATGAATAAAGTGGCCTATAACCCTTGAAAATGTTTGTCATTCTTTATGTAATAATCTTGGCTTTCTCTTTTGAAGTAATATGGGTAATGATATAATGTTACTTTGAGTATCTCTTTCAGGTTTTTATTTATTGGTAAATTTACTTGATTTTTAAAGATGAAGATTTTATTCAGTAACCTGCTCTGACCAAGGACTCTTTCATTTTCAATAATGAAACTGTGTAAAATTGTTCTCCATCTTATTTCATTCCATTTTTTGTCACCACAAAACTGCATTATGAAGGCTTCTAATGATATTTCACACCATAGCACAAAAGCATGGCAATTGGACATCGTAAAATTCCTTTCTGTCTTTTAAAGGCGGTTGGGGGTGTGGGGGTGGGAAGAGTATTTAAATTTATCAGTCATTTTTTTGGCCTCATTTCATTCAGCTGAATGCATGTCATTACTCAAATGGTCTTATAGTTACAATCTTGGGCCCATTTGCATTAATTCATAAGCAAAGCCAGATCATTTATAGTACAAAATAGAAAGAAGAGCCAGTCCATTAATCATGCTGATTCATTTGCTCTCATTTGCATCCCAGCCATGAATGACCTGGTGCAGTCCATGGTCCTAGCAGGAGGACAGTGGACAGGTAGTACTGAAAATTTGGAGGTCCCTGATGATATTTCAACTGGTAAAAGGAGAAAAGAATTGGGAGCTATGGCCTTCTCTACTACAGCCATCAACTTTTCAACTGTCAACTCTTCTGCAGCCTTCCGATCCAAGCAGTTGGTTAATAATAAAGGTATAGGCTGTCTGCTGTTTGCACTGTGGTGTGTAACTTTTGACGATGGGAGTTTTAATCTGACTTCCTTGTGTACTTTATTTTTCCCAAACAACCTGAAATAATTATCAAGCCATGATATAAATTTGTCTTTTGGAAAGCGTCAAGCTATCTCAAACTTTTAAGATACTATGTAAATAATCAAAATCTTTTCTAGGCCTCCTCGTGTAATAAATAACTTATGAACTTACATGAAACGAAGAAGAATATCAGATAAAGAATGAAAAAGAGGCCAGGTTGTGGTGGCACACCCCTTTAATCCCAGAGTTTAGGAAGCAGAAGCAGGCAGATCTCTGTGAGATTGAAGCCAGTCTGGTCTACAGAGTGTGTTCTAGTACAGCCAAGGCCATACAGAGAAACCCTGTATCAGGGAGGGAAAAAAAAGAGTTGAAAAGAGGAGGGAGCGTTTTGGTTTTTTTTCCTCAATCTCCAAAGCACAACTTAAGAGAGCTACATAGAACAACACTGCTTTTTGCTTTGCTTTGCAGAGTCATGGGGGAGATTATTTCATTGCTTCTAGTGTTTTCTTAAACAAGTCAATTCTCATCAGAACTACTATTGTTTTTTCTAGTTCCAGTTTCTGCCTCAGTCTAAGAATACATTAAATCAAGATGTATTATGTATGACTGAAAAAGTTTCCATATTCTGTATAAATACTTATAATGAGTTGTTTTAGTACAAAATGTATTTATATCCATTTTGCTATTTCATGTAGATACTACATCCTTTGAAGACGTAAGTCCGCAAGGTATTAGTGATGATTCTAGTACGGGATCAAGAGTTCATGGTAAGCAATGAACATCACTTAGATAGTAGATATTAAATACTCAATTGAAGTGCTGAGATGAATGTGGCATTGTTTCATTCATTTCTCCCAAACTAATACTGCAATTTTTCCGTTTAATATTACTGTTTAATTTGAGTATTCTCCTCTAACCAAGGTCATTTACAAAGTATGCCTACATAATCTTCAAGGGTAATTTTGCTGCCACTGTCATAAAAGATTCATTTGTTTTGTTTTGTTTTGTTTTGTTTTGTTTTGTTTTTCAAGACAGGGTTTCTCTGTATAGCCCTGGCTGTCCTGGAACTCACTCTGTAGACCAGGCTGGCCTCAAACTCAGAAATCCGCCTGCCTCTGCCTCCCAAGTTAAATCCCTGGGATTAAAGGCGTGCGCCACCATCATCCGGCAAAAGGTTCATTTTAATAGTTGCATTTCACCATTAAGTTTCATTTTGATGAAGGATGAAGGATAAATCCTAAAAAAAAAAAAAAAAAAAACTTTCTACAATATAGAGTATTTTTAAAAATCATGTTTTTACCAAATGAAATTATTACTAGTAACAAATAGATAACTAAAAAAAAACTTAATTAATAAGCAGATTTTTAAGAAGTATCATGGAAGCAGCATTAGCTGAATAGCTTCCATAGTACAGAGAAGAATAAGATGTATGAGGCTAAATAGATAACTCAGTAGTTTAAGAGTTCTTACTGGCCGGGCAGTGGTGGCGCACGCCTTTAATCCCAGCTCTCTGAAGCATGGCCGTTCCTTACCTAATCAGTAGCATTTGGTGGACACTAGGGGAGCATGTCATTTATTAAATTGTGATGTCCATCTCTAGAAATCATATTCAGATGGAAATATGATCTCTTTCTTCCCCCCTCACTATTTTAATTTCAACTGTTTTTCCAGAAGTGCCATGTTCCAAAGTATCTTACTAAATTATCTGAAAATGTTTTTGCTTTCTAATATGTATAATTCACTATCTGTGAGCATGTGCAGGCTGCAAAAGTATGCATGATTTTTTCCTCAAAGCATTCTGTGACCAGAATGTAAAATTCAATGCTCTCAGATGGAAGTTTCATTACACTGTCTCCTGATTTTTTCATTTAGCCTCAAGACCAGCCAGCCTTGATAGTGGCAGAACATCCACTAGCAATAGCAATAATAATGCTTCCCTCCATGAAGTCAAAGGTATGCCGTGGTACATTTATTGATGTGCTCCATCTGGTTTCCAGTATTGTTCACAAGTGGAAGGGTAGAGTGCAGCTCAGTGGGAGAGAGCCTTGTTTTTAGCATGAACAAGGCTCTGCTTAGCTCTGTGAATCTTAGCTTAGCTTAGCTTCTGTTTAGCTCCAGAATCAAAGAAGAAAAAGTTGATAAAGTGCAAAATCCAAATGTCTATGTTTGAAACATAGTTTCTGGAATGCTTGCACTTGTACATTGGGGTACAAATGTATTTCAGTGTATACAAATGTAAAATCAGGAGCAGTTATTTTGGTTTCAGTTCTTCCTTTTCACAGATAAAATATAAGTATCCATATGTCTTTATTTTAAGTCACACTTTGTGCTTGACATCAAAATGGTTGTCCTTAAATTTTTTTCATGATGCATGTACATTACATGTATTACTTGTATTTTAGTAATGCTGTTAGCTAGCTTTGTCAACAAAATACGTATCTTTTTTTAATATAAGAAGCAATTGTGTGTATATGTATGTCACATAAAAAGTATATGGATACACATATGGCTTGTATAAATAATTACCCCAAGATTGTTTTCTTTTGTGTTTCAATGTATATTCCAATGTGAGGTTTTTAAGCAATACCTGTAATATATTTCTCTAAAATATATTATTGCCTTTATAGACTCTGAGCTTGTTAAACACTACCATAGCTAGTCTCTGTACTCTACAATAGTACAACTATAATGAATGCATTTGTTCCATTGCTTTTGGATTATAACATTATATATCTCATTTTCTAATTAATTTTATAACTTTTTATTACAGTGATTTGAAATACATGATTTTTGTTTTATAAGTCATCGCATTAAAAAATATAATCTGAGGTTATGAAAAATTCTGATTTGAAAATATAAGAAAATCCTAGTTCTGAAAAGTAACACAACTTTACACAAATTTTTCTATGATCCCTTACTCTTTGTGATTGAATCATTTTCAGTCTTGTACTCTGTCTACAGTTTATTATTGATAATCAATCCTATAAAGGAATAGTGAACTTTCTTAGGAACTTTGTTCTAAAACTAATGTCCATTCTATTATAAATAAAATTTTCAATGTTACATGGTAGCAGTACCAATAATGGACATTAGAACCAGTCAGATAATTCAGATACTGAAGAAAGAATAAGCCAAGCATGGTGATGCATGCTTGTAATCCCAGCATTGGGGATGGTGAAGCAGGAGAATTGCCAGTGTTAGGACAGCCTCACCTACATACCAAGATCTGAACCAGCCTAAGCTATACAATGAAGCCCTGTCTAAAATACTGTTTCATTGTTTATGGGACGTGTCTAATTACTTTATGTCTCCTTTCAGCTTTCCTTTGTGTATGGTATTCAAGGTTTTGGGGGTTTTTTTAGTCATTTTTAGGGTTTTTTGTTTAGTATGAAATCTTTGAATAAGTAATTGAATTGAGACTTAATAGAGACAGAAAATTAAAGTGCTTTTTTGCATTTAAATGTTTTGGGCTTTAACATTCTGTAGTAATTTAAAATATGTTCTTTTTCCAAATTGTGAGTTATTTTACAGTTATTTGAACCTGAATTGTTTATTACTTGTTTTAGTCATTCATTTAGTCTTCAATATATTGAATAGTTGTTTAATGTGAAACTCTCTTTAGGATTTGACTTCGGTGATAAAAGTATACTTTTACTCTAATAGAACTTAAAATATTTATCAGTTTAATAAAACCAGAAAAGCAGCTCTGGTATCCAGTTGTTAGACTGAGGAACAAGTAACATGGCTTACCTAAGTATATGTAAAATGAAGTTTAAAGCAGTGTGGCTAGTAGTAGAGTTAAAAACCTGCTAACAAATATTACATAGTATTGTCTCATTTCTATTATTGAAGTTTCAACACAGCATTTACTCCAAAAGCAGGTGCAGTTAATATCCAAAGCAGGCCACAAAGCCACAGCAGTGGAGATTTCAGTCTGCTTCATGATCATGAGACTTGGTCTAGCAGTGGTAGCAGTCCAATTCAGTATTTGAAAAGACAGACCAGGTCAAGCCCTATGCTCCAGCACAAAATGTCTGAAACAGTAGAGAGTCGAGCCCATCACAAGATGAAAGCTGGCTCCCCAGGAAGTGAAGTTGTTACTCTACAGCAGTTTTTGGAAGAAAGCAACAAGCTTACCTCAATACAGGTTAGTTCTTTATATGGTAAACTTGATTTAAATGACCAACACTAGTTAAATGCCTTGTGACTGAACCTTAGAAAAAAGATATTTTAAGTTATGGAGTACTAAGAGATAACACCAACTCTGTAGTGTGTAGTTGAGTTTATCAGGAGACTGTAAACATGGCTGTACTCTTGTCTGTAATCTACATTGTTTTACCTTTTAACAGTTGAAGTCCTCGAGTCAAGAGAATCTTTTAGATGAAGTAATGAAAAGTTTGTCTGTCTCTTCTGACTTTCTGGGGAAAGACAAGCCAGTTAGCTGTACCCTGGCCAGATCAGTAAGTGGAAAAGCTCCAGGGGACTTCTATGATAGACGGACAACTAAACCTGAATTTTTGAGATCCTGTCCTCAAAAGACTGAAGATGCCTACACCATCAGCTCTGCAGGAAAACCTACACCAAGCACTCAAGGAAAGATGAAACTAGTCAAAGAAACCTCTGTGCCAAGACAATCAAAAGATAGCAATCCTTATGCCACTTTACCTCGTGCAAGCAGTGTGATCTCTACTGCTGAAGGAACAACACGAAGGACGAGCATCCATGATTTTTTGAGCAAGGACAGTAGACTGCCCGTGTCAGTTGATTCAGCACCACCTACTGCTGGTAGCAGCAGCACTGCAGCATCCAGTGAGTACCATTTACAGCAGTGGTCCTCTGACATGCCGACACATTGTGAAGACACATCTGAGTCTGTTTATACTCAGGCTAGAAATTCAAGTTCAGGAAGGCCATGTTTTCTAAACCAAACTTTTGCCACTGTTAAAATATCTAATGATACATTTGGAATATCAGGTAATGATAGCCATGGGGCATTTACTGTGGTTCATTCATCTCAGCCATTTCTATCCCTGAACACAGAACTGGTTAGTAACATAAGTGGGTTACCGCCCAAGTCACTCACTAGAATAACTGACCAGACCTTTGCCTCTTTGGATAAAGCTGCACAAAAAGATGATAAACAGTTTTCTGACAGTCAGAACCCCAGTCACAGTGAGGCACGGCCCTCTGTAGATAGCAATCTTATCATTCCTGCATGCCTCTACCCTGATGACACAGAAGTTGCATTATCAGTTTCAGAGGATAGTCAAACTGTTTGGTATGAATATGGTTGTATTTGATCAAAACTGCATAATATGTTAATATTACTCATTAGGCTTATATTTTTAAGATTGTTACACAGAGTTCAGCTATATAAAAAGGCATGTATGTCAACATGAATGTGTAACCACACCAAAGTCTGCATGAAATAGTGATTACATTGTGCATTTTTGCATGCCTTTAAAACCTCACCCACATTCTCTTTCATGTCTTTTTAAAGCTGATAAAGACACTTCAATGTCATGGAGCATGTCCAAGTAGCTGCATGTTCTGTTATCAAGAAAACATATCCAGCTCATTGTTTAGCTGCTTCTAAAAAGCGTGTTCATCTGCTCTTCCTGCTGCCTCCCCCCACCCCGTCCTTTATTTCCTGATGTGCACTTCATGCTGCACATGTACAGCGTTAGTTAATGGTATTCTTTTGTCATTTAATCATGTTATCTGTCCTGTTCTCTTTTCAAAGAAATAGTTAATAGTTCAACTTAATTTGAACTAATGCTTACATTTATAAAACATTGTTCAAATTTAAAATATTGTTTAGTGATAAATGTGTTATTCCTAGAATTTTTCATCAAATTTAAATGTAATTTACACAGTAAGTAGGAGTGTTTGTATGATAATTCTCTTCTTGGTGCTGTTCTTTTTCTGATAAATAGCTTAAGTACTTCCCCTTCTAAATGACTTTTTTTTTTTTTGGAATCTTTTAACATAAGAAATTTTTCCAGTTTTTTTTTTTTTTTTACATGAGTCAAAGAAATAAATCAAGTTACTTATTATCTCGGGAATTTGTATTTTTACTTCAATTCAGAAGAATAGCAAGACTTTTAAATGATGAAAAATCTAACTTCTGTCATTAATTTACTACTAAATTGAATATGTAAATCCTTAATGCAAACTTATAAAAAATTAGAGTATAAAAATTAGCACTTGTGAGCATAAAAATAAAAAATGTGCTATGTAGTCTTTAAATTCTGTTGTATTAAAAACATAGTTTTGCCTTTAAGACTATGTCTTTAATCTTATGCCTTTAACCCCGGCACTCTGAGAGGCAGAGATGGGTGCATCTCTGAGTTCCAGGCCAGCCAGGGCTATATAATGGGACCCTGTCTCAAAAAGTTCAAACAAAAAGAAAGGAAAACAAACAAACAAAATATTCTTTAGCTCCCTATGCTCCAAAACAATCCACATAAGATAGAGATAATATCCATAAACATGGACTCCAATTTCATAGTTTTAAATTATCTTTCAGTATTCATGTCATTCTACACCAAATCAGCTTCACTCTTTCAGTATTAAAAAAAATCTATAATCTTATTTCTGCAGGATATTTAGCTGTCTCCGGAATGTTTTTGTAATTTTGATTCAGCCTAAATATTACTGATAATAACTCAGCCTAGGTAGGAACCATAAGTAACTCTATGAGTGAAGGAATTATTGTTTGTGTACTTAACCTCATTGAGCTGTTATAGTTAATACCGGGTGGAAGAGGGAATCTTAAGCCTTTGCTTAACTAAACTTGTAACCTTTGTGAAAAATCTCTCCTCTGGTACATACCCAGGAGCACTTTACGAGTAGACCTTTTGTTTATATTGCTGACCATGTGTTTCTTTCCTTACAGCTATTTTTAAAATAGTTCTGATACAGGTGATCAGATGAGCGCAAGTGGTATTTTACATATTTTAGTACCTCCTCATATGCTTTCTGCATGAATATATCATTACCTTATACTATGAATTTTTTATCTAGTCAGTCTTACTACTTCAGACATTTTTGTGCTGTTTTCCCTTTTATTCATAGTCTACTAATAAATGGTGGCACAGGTGAGACTGATGCGGCTGGTTGACAGAAATGCTTTACTTAGCTTTGGACATCATAAAACTGGCCTTATACTTTCTACACTTAAAGTGTTGTTAATCTTGTTAATTCAAAATATATTTTAAATTATGTGTTTTATAAATGCAATATTGTTTTATTTTATGAAAACAAACTTGAAGTATTTTGTGTCTAATGTCTAGTCTAAAGGATACACTGCATGTTAGAGAGGTAAATGCTATGTCCATATTTCCTGCGGGCTAAGATTGCAGTGTAGTATTCTTCCAAATAAATCACATACTATGGAGTCGAAGTTTCATCAAACACCACTAATACCTTTTCAGTGGTGGGGAGTAAATAAAGCCTTAGTAATCATATGGAACCAGTGTTTCCCAAAAGATTTTTATGTCAGCATTGAAAGTGAAGCAGCTGTAACCACTTCTGCTTCCACACAAGCCTCAGGTTAACTGAGTGCTGGTTGAGCAAATGCTTGTCTCAGTGAGCCTGGGTATACTAAAAGGAGAGTTGGCTTTCAGAAGACATGGCAGAATGTTTTGTTTGGGTGCTCTTGTTGCCCATTTTAGGATAAATATATCTCTTTGTACCAAATAGTATGTCTGACTTTCTGCTTCTCTCTGGAAAACTAGAAGTTTTTTCATTCCATACCAGCTAAAAAAGGGATGACAGTTAACAAAAACAAAACAAAACAAACAAACAAAAAAGCAGCAGCTGTGAGTTAAGCAGCTGCACTTACTTGCCCTGAGATACCTCTGTGATCTGTTCTGTTTATAAATAATAAAGCTGACAGTTGTTTAAACCTCTTGGCCTTCTATAGATTTTATCCATATGATTACTGTGATGCTTGAACAGCATAAGTTAAACCAATGTAAATAGTTATAAATTATACCATAGCCCCGATGTTCACAGTAAAGAAGCACCACAGTGGAGATGCTTTCTACAATTATATTATTGCAAGACTTTTTTACTTAAAATTATGTGATGGCCATTAACATACTACTATATAGTAAGTATACAAGCCTCTGACACTAGATGGGGGGAAAAGGTAACTCTTTTAGATTTATATAAAACAGTTGCCATGTTCATAACAATGTTGCTAATGGCTTTAAAATATTAAAAAAATAGTCTTCATGTAAAATATCTGTCAGATTAATAATTTTCCAAGTTTCAAATTCCTCTGTCCTACTCAGTAAGAGCTTTTTAGTTTATCTTCATGAATTGTGTTATTGAACTTTTGAGTAAATAACATGAACTACTTTTCTCCCACAGATGTGAACAAAGTACAAGAAAACAGAAATTCAAAAAGCAGGTCTAGGGAGCAACAAAGCTCCTAATTCAGTGACCCACTGCATGACATGTGGGCCAAGGGGTGAGTTTCCTGCTTGAATCGTAAATGAGATCAGTCTCATTTGTACAGACTAACAGAATTAAGTATGATAACAAGTGCACATTGCACTAACAGATTACATTTTGCTTGCTGGATCCACTGACTTTCCCTCCTGCTTAATTAGTAAAGATTAGTTGGCTGCCATAGGTTTTTGCCTGTCTAATTGGGTAGCAAGACTCTAAAAAGTATTTTCTCTCAATTGAAATTTAATTTTAGCAGTGAATAATCTGAAATCTTTCATGTGGTTACCTCTGTGTAACTGGTAAGAATGCACTAAACCCCTGTCTTATGAAGAGCAGCTCAGACGGTCCCTCTGGCTTTCTGTCACTCTCATTTCCATATAGTCACCTGTGCATGTTGTTCTTAAGGTAGCTTCCCTGTAGTTTATATTCCTCTTATCTTCAAGCTATTCTTACATTTTCTTTCTTCTTTCTGTCTTTCAACAAAATACAGAGAGAAAAGTGTCCTTCAGTTTCTCAGTGTGAAGACTTTATTTCTGAAGTAACAAGACACCTAGCAACTATAGGAACTATTAAAAACAGTAAGGAGATTTTAACACATCCCTTCGTGACTAGAGCAGGCAAGAGATATAAACTCCATTCTTCCTTGAATCAAGGAGCACTACTGGATTCAACTGCCAAAAGTTTTAGAAGGTTTTAGGACACTGTACAGTGCACTAAGCTCTACTGAATAAAGGACATTCTCTCACTAAGGACCGAGTGTTTTAAGGTCAAGTATTCTAAGAACAGCCTACTTCTTTCAACATTTGTTTATTAATTTATCCATGTTTGCTTACTGCTTCTGCTAAGTATTATCCAAAAGCTAGCCATTTATATTTAGTTGTATAAATCTAAATTAAGTGCTGTAGTATTTTGTGGAATGTACTATATATCAAGATACAGAGAAAATTGTTCTGGCATGTCAGCCTTTTTTCATTAGCAGACTGCATGTGTTGGTACGCTGGTTATTGTTTTTGTTTCTAGAGCCAACTGTTTGGATGCACTGCAAAGGAAGCGCAATTCATAAGATATGCAGTAATTTCCATAATGAAATATAAGAGTTATAAAAAATTAAATATTAATCTTACCACTCTCCCTGATAAGCTGCACTAGGTATTCACAAATGGATCCAAGATAAAAATCATTTTTCTGAAACTTTTTTTAGTGAGATGGTTTTCCAGCAAATAGCATTTACAAGATGAAGTGATTATGTTTTTAACTCATTTCCCTTCTCTGCTATTGGGTTATGTGTGTGGTTTTTTTAATGTGAGAGCTGATTATTGCTTAAGAAGTTTTCTTATGGCAAAATAATGTAAATAATTTCTATGATCTACATTTTTTTCAGGAACTCATATACTATTAAGGTCATTTATTACTAAGAATTTTTCTGTTTTTGTCCTTTATAATATTACATTAAACTTGGTAACTATTATAGGTAATCTTGAAATATTTATATATGTTTGTTACCTTAAACATTTGAAAGAAGCACAAAAAAGTAGATTTAGTTATCCCAGAGAAACACCAGTTTTTTAGTCGTAGCAATTTTATATCACAGTTTTATTTTCTTATGAAGTCAAAAAACACATTGCTACACATTAGGGCAAGTTCATTATTTAACATAAAAACCAGAATAATCTTTTGAAATGAAAAAATACTATTTTTATTTTAACAGTACACTTCTTAAGCTCTTATTACCAGCTCTAAAGAACTTTTTGGAATAATTCCCTAATGTGTGTTTTACAAACTGTGTATCATCACTAACCCAGTAGCCATGACAGAAGTCTCTTTTCTTTGCACCCCCTTCCTCCTCTTTTTGTTTCCCTCTCTCCCCACTCTCTGTAACAGGTCACTAGTGGGTTGTGTTTATAGTGACCTTTGGAAAGACCGTCAATAAAAAAGACAAAAAATGTTTAGTTGCTCAGAAATTGAAAGTTAGAGAACTTGGATTTATTTAACTCAGTGCTGCCAGAAAATAATGCTATAAAATTAAACTACTTTGAAATTCTTGAATGAAAGGTGCTATTTAAATGTAAATACAAAGGATTTTTACTGAAACACAATACATATACTAAAAATCCATTCTCTAGACTTTGAAATATTTTTCGTGACTCCTTAGATTCAAGTATCAAATTGGTAAATGGGTATCATGGCAGTCTAGAGACAGTTGCATGTAAAAAAAAAAAATGTAAATTCACTGTTGGTTGATAAGTTGAAGATAAGTATAGAATTATGTTTTAGCTTAATATAGTAAGTGGGTAAGTTAGATTTATATTAACTAGCATCCAATTTGCACAATTAGCACACATCCCAGGACAATTAATGAATGTGAGGTGACCTGATGAGGGTGAGTAGTAAAGCAGTTTGACCTCTCTATGATATCAATAATCTTCAAACAGAAGCTGCTGAGTTACCCAGCACCTACCTAAAAGGACCTGTCATGTATTAAATGGGAGTAGGCCAACCCTGAGGAGAGAAAAGAGAAAACCAAGGGAATACAATGAGACTATTAAATTATTCTCAATTATATTAATTGCCTTCCTCATACCGCTTCAAAAATGGACTTGCTGATAACCACATGATTTTTTTTCCTTTGAGATCTACTTCAGAAGCAGACTTTGTAGGAAGCTAAGCCAAATGGAAATTAATCCAAACCACTTTTCTAAAAGAGCCTAAACCCACTATCTGGTGCTATTCCTAAACCTCTATGAACACTTTAAAAATCAGAATAATAGCATCAGCCCAGAGCTCTAGTAACATGCCTCCTAGCTGGCCATGGAAATGGTTTGGTTCAAGGTTGGTTTTTTTGTTTGTTTGTTTTTTTGGTTTGTTTTGGTTTGTTTTTGAGTTGGTGGTTACCAAAGAGTTCAAAAGACAGGTTCATGTGTAGCACCTTTGATGCAAGGCATGTTAAAAGCCTATTTAAAAATCACTGTGCATATTATAGAATTGTAACCACCTCACAAATGGATTACTACATCCTGAACTGTCTTAACAGTTTATGTCAGGAAGTAAAATCAATACTGTACCAAATCTGGAATTGCAATGGGAAATTATGTATTCTAAATTACTTTTGTACTTTAAGTTACTTTTTATGAAAAAAGTGAATTGTCTTTCTTTTCAGCTATTTGTCCTGAGATGTATTTTTTTCTTTAAGTCTTGAATATGAGTAGTACAAGAAGAGCCCGTTTTATAGTATAAACCTTGATATACAGGTTAAGCTGTTTGGACAATGAAAACGCCTTAAAAGGAATGCTTAGTGGGTAATGTTGCACTTATAACATCCTTTGACCAAACCTGATTTTAAATTGTCTTTTTTTATTTCTACTAGTTTTTTTTTCAGTGTTTGCCATTGTACTCACAACTGTTATTAAATACCAAATCAAATAATATAAAAAGCTGTAACATTTCCTTTAAGATTAATGCTAATATGGGAGGTAGAGTTGAATGGCAAAACGACTTTCCTTGGTGACGCCTGATATCCATCACAGGAGTCCATGTACAACAAGACACCATTGTTTGAGTTGTCTTTTACAGTCACTTTCATTTTCTTTGATTCTCCTTAAAAGTATATATGTTGGACTAACTGATATAAAAATAAAAACAAAAGGTAATTTTTTTAACAAATTGTTATAGTCATTTTAAACTTGTATGTTGGCCAAGTGTTACTTTATGTCCTGGAGAACTGTTTTTAGGTTTCATAGACTTTATCCTAGTCATTTTAGTTATTAAGTTGTTTGGATAGAGAGTCAGTTCTGTCCATCCTAAAATAAGTTTGTTTACTAAGAGAAAGCTTAAATTATAAAGGAGGAACAGTGAGAATAATAGTGGTAGCTAATAATAAAACTATAACGATAGTTTGTTGTCCCCCACTCCCAGCCCCTTGGAGTTTTGGAGGTAGTAGGAAAGAGGTGCTACTGGGGATTTTACTCAGGGCCTTAAGCATGTAGATGGCACTTTACCACTTAGCTGTAGTCCCAGCCCCTTCTCAGAACGTCTTGTGCTCTGTGCATCTTGTGATGTGAGATAAAATAAGGAGGTGATGAACTGAGTGCACTGATACAGTCGATAGGGCTTGAACACCAGTGCCGTGATATCCCATTCACTGCCACACGTTTGGTGACCACAGGGCTAAGTGGACAGCAGGTGGGTAGGATATATGCTGTGGATATGCTAGACAGTCATTCAGTGATGACATCTCTTGCTACTCAGAATGGCATATCATTTAAAACTTATGAACTGTTTAATTTTGCAATTTTTCATGTAATAATTTTGGTTCATTTAGCCACAGGTTACTGAAACTTCAGGAATTAAAACTCCTAAGAATGTGATAGGCTGCAAAAATTGTTGTCTTTGTGGGGCTGGAGTGTTGGTTCGATGGTTCAGCATTGGCTGCTCTTTCAGAGGAGCCAGGTTCCATTTCCAGCACTGTTCATGCTGCAGCTCATGACTGTCTGTAACCTCCAGCTCCAGGAGAGCTAGTGCCTTCTCCTGGCCTCTATTGGGAGTGGACACAGGTTACACATCTACATGCAGGCAAAACACACAAAATAAAAATAAACTCAAAAAAAATTTATTCAGTCTTTTATTTGTACTTACTGACTGTCTTACCACATCATTCTTCTGGAGCCTGTTTTCATGATCAACAAGATATCCAAGTTCTACAAATTCTGATTCTGACAACACCAGGTAATAAATACACTCTTTTCCTACTACACAAGACTGTCATCTTTTTTGTTGTGTTTTGTTTTGTTTTTCGAAACAGGGTTTCTCTGTATAGTCCTGGCTGTCCTGGAACTCACTCTGTAGACCAGGCTGGCCTCGAACTCAGAAATCTGACTGCCTCTGCCTCCCGAGTGCTGGGATTAAAGGCGTGCGCCACCAACGCCCGGCTCCTGGTCCTTCATTTTATGTTCATAAAAACCTAGAACTACTTGTTTATTTTAGGGATAGAATCCAGAGCAGGTAAGACAAGCATGGAACCTCTGGGAGAAGGGCAATCATTAGTTTCATTTTGCCTTTCAATAACACAAGTTGGTACAAATTAGTTTCTCTACCAGATGGAAAGTATTTCTCAAAGCTTGAACAGGAAAGTACAGTTCTTTTAGAAACACCCCAGTTGACTGGGATGGAGATAATGGCAAGAGCAATTTCTGTATTCTAGTCTATGTCAGATCCTCAGTGAAGATTTTCTAAAGGAACATAACATATATTACAGTTTGGGCTGGGTATTGGAACAATGTCTGTTTTACATGTTGGAGATTCTGAGA
Source organism: Grammomys surdaster (assembly GCF_004785775.1). Classification (NCBI taxonomy): domain Eukaryota; kingdom Metazoa; phylum Chordata; class Mammalia; order Rodentia; family Muridae; genus Grammomys; species Grammomys surdaster. The sequence goes on along the minus strand of NW_021604569.1, from coordinate 1,391,185 downwards.
CCCCAGTAGGTTCAGTTTCCTGGAGGATTCTTGAAGAGCCTCTGGTCTTCAGTCTGTGTGGGCAAGTGTCAATAAAAGATGGTAGTGGCAGCAGTGGGGCTCACCAGCAAGAACAAAAACAGCCTGGAACTGTTTCCTGCAACTTCTGGAGTCTTCCTCATTTAGTTCTGCCTCGAAATGTCCTCACAGACCTGCCCAGAGGAATATTTCTTTCTGGATCAAATCAAGTTCCCAAACAAGACTCACCATAACAAAGATTACTAAAGTTATCCTAAAATAAGATAGTAAATTAGGGTAGAGGATAAAATAAACTGCCTTTCTGTCATCTGAACCAATTCTGATGCTATAAGCTGTATTTTGCTGCTGAGCTTTAAAATATAAATTTAATGGTTTAATGGTAACAATTTCTGCTTCTAGTTTTTCTACATTGAGTTTAATAAGCCAGTTGTAATGGTACCTGCCTGTAATCCCAACATTTTGGAAATAGAGGTAGGATCAGAAAGAACCCTTGGGCACACAGCTAGTTTGAGAACAACCTGGACTACATAAAACCCTATCCCAACAAGACAAAAAAATGTTTAATAAAAAGTTTTGTTTTTAATGTCTCACTGGAAACAAATTCCAAGTGTAGTAAAGAGTAAAGGTTTAAGTTCATTAATCCTAAAAGGAAACCCAGTTGTTGAAGTCCTTCTTACAACATGGAAGATTGGAGACGAAGTTGAATCTCAGCTGACTAAAATGACCTCAATTCCAATCTTTAAAAAAAAAAAAATCCTTAAATCTGGGGCTGGAAAGAGCTCTGTGGTTAGAACAACTTGTTCCTACGAGGACCCAGGTTCAGTTCCCAGGACCTGCATGGTGGCTCGTAACAATCAGCCACTCCAGTGCCAGGAGATTCAATGTCCTCTTACTTCCACAGGCATAGGCAGGCATATATTTGGTATACATCTATACATGCAGGCAAAATGCTCATATACATAAAAATCTATAAAGTGAATGGTAGTCTCCAAATTAAAGACACAAGAAATAAAAACAGTTGTCAAAATGAGTTTATTAAGAGTATTAGCCCAATTGGCTTTTGTTTGACACAACAGCTGATTATTAGGCATTGGCTGGCCTAGAACTCAAGTGATCAGCCTGCTCTGCCTAAAGTGCTTGGCTAATGGCAGTGTGCCACCACACCTGGCTCCCAATCAGTTTTTAGTCAAAGTTTAGAATTATGGGATCATGTCCTGTAGCCTTCACAAATACAAGAAAGTCTTCAGGACTTAATCCCATGGTTGCAGCATTAGTCATTGGATGAAAGTATACTTTCTCATGTCCACCTTCCAGAAAAGCTGAATCCAAAACAAATTTAACATCTCCATCATCACAGAAGAGTGCCAAAGGTGTAGCACAACCTCGACCAACTTTTAGTTTTTCTACCATGGCTGTTTCATCAGCAAACCGAAGATTTCCACTCCCAACTCCTAACTGCTTGCCAAGATCATTTAAATTGATTTGTCTGTTATGAAGAACTGTGACTAACCAATAGTTTTTCTTCTTTTTGTCTTTAAGAAATAAGTTCTTACTATGTGCTCCTTTCAAATGTTGAATATGCGGTATCATTTCTTCAACTGTAAACACCTGCAAAATATGCAAAAGAAAAAGCCCTGTAAGTTGCACACATACATATCCACAGTTGTACATATTTTGCATGGATGACTTAGGGCATACTTTGAATTTAACTGGTATTCACTTAAATGGTTTATTGTTTGGGGTTGGGCCTTTGATGCTGGAGACAGAACCCAGAGTGCTCTCTCTATGCATGCTAGGCAGGCACAGTATATCTGAACTAAAACCTCAGCCTCCAAATACTTGAAAGCCCCTGTACCTGGAGCACTGATACTCAGCGCTGTGGTTGGGATCAAGAATTCAGAAAGCCTGTAATTATGCTGCAAAATCCTGGTTGGGGTTCAGGGGGAGCCTTAATCATCACCGTTGCAGACCTCAAGATCTCAGTTTTTCTTGGGTCAGTTTTCTATCCTAGTATGTTAACAAAGCCATCAGATAGATGCCTGAGAAGCTTATTGCTTTTGAACTTTGGTGTAAAATTTGATGACAGTCCCTAGTGCCTGGCATTCTCTACAAGGACATCGATGGGGAACATAAGACCCCGGGTTAGTACATAAAGAACATTAAAAAAAAAAAAAATCTGGCAATGTACACAGAATGTGATGTTTGTAAAGATGGGGACTATTAACGTGTTTCTCAAGACTGATGTCATAAAATGTGTTGTGCAAGCCTTACCAACCCTCATAATAGTTTCCACGAAATTGTAAATCTCCAGTATAAGTCATGTTAAAATTAAGAAAACAAAAACAAGGCTGGGCGGTGGTGGCGCACACCTTTAATCCCAGCACTTGGGAGGCAGAGGCAGGCGGATTTCTGAGTTCGAGGCCAGCCTGGTCTACAGAGTGAGTTCCAGGACAGCCAGGGCTACACAGAAAAACCCTGTCTCGAAACACCCCCCCCCCCAAAAAAAAAAAGATATGTACTTTTGTTTGTGCCACGAGCCGGGGGGCAGGGCCAAAAGAAGGCTTAGTATCCTCCGGAGCTGTAGTTTTAAATAGTTATGCTCTCAATGTGGATGCTGGAAACTAAATTCGTATCGGCTGCAAGAGGAGTACGTGCTCTTAACCGCAAAAACAATTCTCCAGACCCAGGGGTATATACTTTTTGTTATTATTTGGGAAAGGATCTTTGGCTTGCTGCAGTGGTAACAACTGACCAAAGGAGTAAAAACCAAGCCACCTGAATGACCTGCTGTGCCTTTGGTACCAGATACAGCCTAGGGGATTCTATAGGGTTGTCACTTAACGTGGTGCCTTGTTGCTTAGTCATCTGCATAACGTGCCAGCTATCCGACTCGCTTTTAAGTCACATCATTCATCCCAAGACAAGTTTCCTCGAGGTTAGCGCAGTTTCAAATAGACTTGTAAGTCCCTGCTTGGACCCAATAAACACTCGCCCTACGTCCCCCGGTTCCGGGTCTCAGCTGCAGCGGAAGGCCCTCGGCCTTCCTGGAGTCTCAGCCTCACCTCGGGATGCTCCATGACCTCCGTGCGAATGTTGAGAGCGCCGAGCTTCTGCTCTAACGCCGCCCTCAGCTCCGAGCCTGCCATTTTCCTGCTACGTCGGTAGGGTGAAGAGAGGGCTTGCCGGAAGTGCCGCGGCTTCTGGGGCGTGGTGATGCCTGCTTGCTCCGCCCTGGCACAGCTCTGTAGCCCATCCGTGCACAGCCCAGTGCTCTTAGCCACACCCCCAGCCACCTGAGAGGCCAGTGCCGCCCTCAGAAAGCTCCGGGTTCTGTTGCTCGTCCTGAGGCCGCGGCCATGTGCCTCAACTTGTTTGTAACATACGACTTTCTACTTTTCTTTTTAAATGTTATGTGTATGGGCATTAGTTACCTGCTGGCATGGCTGTGCACCACGTGTGAGCAGTGCATGAGGAGGCCCAAAGAGGGTGTCCGATGTCCTAGAACTGGAGTTATGGTGAGACTTGTAGGAGCTAGGAACCGAACTCGTCCTCTAGAAAAGCAGCCAGTGCTGCCTCATATTTTGATATTAGGGAACAGTACTGCGACGATTCACAGTCGTTGTGATATCTTTTGGCCTCGGATTTGCAACCATGTTGAGACCACTTGTTTTGATTAAGGTTCAAATTCCACATTAGTGTTTCACTTAAATTTTTAAATTAAGGCTCACATCCGACATGAAACACTGGTACACTCAGAGATATTTAACTTTAATATAAACTAATTTTATTTATTCTGGAGTGAATAGTGAAGATCTGAAAAAGAAACCCTCTTTAGACATAGATGGTAGGCTTTTCTCTCCCTCGGTGACACAAATAGAGCCAGATTAGACCAGATTAAATGAAGATAAAGGCGGTTTTACTAGGAAGTAGCTCTTGGGTGGACCCACCAATCTGACAGGTGGAAGTCAGTAAAGTCACACATTTGGTCTTAAACACGAGGGTTTCACAGAGTTTAGGCAAGGAATGATAATAGGATAATAGGAGTTGGGATAGTGTGTACATATATGGTCAAAAACTGAGCCTAGGCAGACACTCTTGGGTGGTGGGTTGCCACAAATGCACCACGTTGGCCTGGAGCTTTCTCTGCCCGTGGGGTAGAGAAAGAAGGGCAGACTAAGGAGCAGGGATTTGTTTCGGCCTAACAACAGGAAAGTGACCCATGACTTACCCAGTATTGGAAGAAGCTACAAAAGAGGAAGTCAAAGTTGTGTTTACAGTTTTGCTCAAAATTCAGGATTGCAAAATTTTTAAACTTTTTAGTTTAACTTTTTTTTAAAAAAAATATTTTTGCCTGTGTGTGTTTGCACCACCTTTGGAGACCAAAAGAGGGCGTAGGATCCCCTGGAACTGGAGTTAATTATGGTCATGAACTACCTACCATGTGGGTGCAAACCCAGGTTCTCTGAAGAACAACCAGTGCTCTTAAACATAAAGCCATCTCCACAGGCCCCTTTAAAGTCTCGCTTAAGACAGCACTGTGATGTTCTATTCTCCTTTTTTATTGAGTCATGGCCTCATGGTACACAGACTGGTATCTAGCTCATCTTGAACACCGCCACCATCATGATCACAGGAGCCTTCCCCATTCCTGCATTCATTCTTTGTTTTGTATGTCTACATGTTCATTAGACAATTGAAGCCTCATAAATAAACAGTTTTTTATCCTGCTTTTTTTTTAACTGATGAACATTTTCCTGTTCCAAACCTATTTCCTACTTTAGTAAATATTTCATGTAGCTGGATAATAATCATTTGTTTATTGGATGCAGAGAATGGAACCCATGATCACAAGCAATCCACCAACCCTCAATCAAAATTTTAGCCACTTCCATATTGATGATGTTCGTTAGTGAATCTTGGTTTCTAAATTGTTTATGAAAATACCTACTCTAAATTTATTAGCAATGAGTAACCTAGTACACACCGACACTTCTCTCTGTGTGTGTGAAGACAACTTGTGGGAATCAGTTCTCTCCTTTAACTGATCAGATTGCAGAATCAAACTCAGAACATAAGACTTGACAGCAGCCGGGCCGGCGCACGCCTGTAATCCCAGCACTCGGGAGGCAGAGGCAGGCGGATTTCTGAGTTTGAGGCCAGCCTAGTCTACAGAGTGAGTTCCAGAACAGCCAGGGCTACACAGAGAAACCCTGTCTCAAAAAACCAAAATAAATAAATAAATAAATAAATAAATAAATACAAAATACTTACTCTAAATTTATTAGCAATGAGTAAATTAACCTAGTGCACACCAACACTTCTCTGTATGTGTGTGAAGACAACTTGTGGGAATCAGTTCTCTCCTTCAACTGATCAGGTTGCAGAATCAAACTCGGAGCATAAGGCTTGACAGCAAGTACCTTTACCCACTGAGCCATCTTGCTGACCCAAACTTTAATTACATTTTTGACAGGATCTTTAGGAGATAACTTTTGGTCAAAGAAATATTTTATTGCTTAATAAGCATTTTTCTGGGGGGGGGTGTTTGGAAAAATTAACAAACTGGCATGGAACTCCCAGAGATCTGCCTAATTCATCCCCCCAGTGCTGAAACTAAAGTGTGTGTCAGCCATGCCTACAGTGCTGGAACTAAAGTGTATGTCAACCATGCCTACCACTTTAATGATCTTTGGGCTCTTCATTTTTCTGATTAGCAGACCTAGATTTTCTCATGATTATTATTTCCCTCCCCCCATTTTGAACTAATTTTGTTCATATTTTTGGATCATACTAGACCAATAGTTCTCACCCTCCTAATGCTGTAACCCTTTAGTATCCTTCTCACGTTATAGTGACCTCCAACCATAAAATTATCTTCATTACTACCGTATAACTAATTTTTTTAGTTATGAGTCATGGTGTAAATATTTCAGGAAATATAAGTTTGCCAGAGGTGTCATAGCCCACAGGTTAAAAACCACTGATTTAAATAAAAATCAATTTAATCAAAATATAAGAGAGAAAAAAGTGTAAGAGGGGCGTGGCTCCTGGATTTGTTTACTCTCCTCCCTCCTTTCACTTTTTTTCTCTTTTTAGATTGATTTTATCTACAGAAGTTTTTGTTTTGGTTTTTTTTTTTTGTTTTTCGAGACAGGGTTTCTCTGTGTAGTCCTGGCTGTCCTGGAACTCACTCTGTAGACCAGGCTGGCCTCGAACTCAGAAATCCACCTGCCTCTGCCTCCCAAGTGCTGGGATTAAAGGGGTGCGCCACCATCGCCCGGCATCTACAGAAGTTTCTTATGTAGCCAAATATGATTTTTTTTTCTAAGTTTTCCTGGTCTAAGTTTAGAAAGTTAACCTCCAGCAATAAAGCATTTGTTTTATTTTTCTGAACATGATAGCACATACTTATGATCCCAGCACTCAAGAGGCAGAGGCAGATATAGGTCTGTGAGTTGGAGGCCAGCCTACACATAATTTCAGGCAAGCCATGACAAGAGTGAAATCCTGTCTCAAAAATTAAAAAAAACAATTAAGGATGTTTGTCTTAGGGTTTCATTGCTGTGAAGAGACGACATGACTGAGGCAGCTCTTATAAGGGAATAACATTTCATTGGAGCTGGCTTACAGTCCATTATCAAGGCAGGAGCATGGCAGCATCTAGGCAGGCATGGTGCTGGAGAAGCTAAGAGTTCTACATCTTGTTCTGAAGGCAAAAAGGAGAAGACTGGCTTCCAGGCAACTAGGAAGAAGGTCTCTCAAAGCCCACCCCCACAATGACATACTTCCTCCAACATGGCCATATCTCCTAATAGTGCCACTTCCTGGGCCAAGCATCTTCAAACCACTACATTGTTTAATTCCGGGCTGAAATGATGGCTCATTGGTTAAGAGAGTACTTGCTGTTCTTACAGAGGACCTGTGTTCCTAGCTCCCATATGGCTAGTCTCACTATTGATGATCACAAAATAAACCAAAATATTGATCAATTCTGAAAAACACTGAAGATTCTCCAATTTCTGCATGATCAATTATTCCTAAAAATTCAATCCCATATGTAAGAATAAAGTCCATTTATCATATTGGTACATAACTTTTCATTCATTAATAAATGACAAAATATGTGCATACCAAAGTATTAAAATTTATTATCAGTAAATATTGATTTGTATACCTGTTTTATGAGCATGTTGAAATCTCTTGGGTGAAAAGGAGTCACAAATGGAAAGTGCTTACACTGTGGTCTATCTGACCATCTATCTATCAGCTATGTAAGCTCAGAGTGCCTCCCTGAATGCAGCTATCCATCAGTTTAGTTTCTGAAATCCTTCACCCTCCCGAAGTACTACTTTTACCCTTTAGTCTATAATAATCACTTCTTTAGTCTACCTGTAACTGGACGATAAGTATTTTGTATCAAAAGTTTTGTCATCAGAGGTTTATATTGTAAAATAGAACTAACTTAATCTGTGTGTGTTGAAATAACTACAGTATCATTCACACATTATCATTATACCTCAACACACATCTGTGTGAAAATTGTACTTAGTACAAAGAAACACTGTACTTAAGGCTGTGTGTCCTCAAGTCAAATTCAATATGAACTTTACAATGACGACAACAGGAAGTAGTTGAAATGAAAAGTACCTCGAATGAACTTGAGGAAATAGTTACCCAGGAGTGACTCTGAAAAGTAAAAGCTAAGAAATTGTTTTTAAAGGGGAAAAAAAGAATAAGTCTGTAGCATTTCCACAAGATGGCATTAAGGGAGACTTGCTGTTAGTAACGTAACTGTGGCATTTGGCAGAAAGGACAGTTTGTGGAGAGGAACACTGAAGGGGTAAAAGAATCAAAGGACCCTATTGTCTGGTTTTGGTGAAAGAAAAACTATAGATCTAGCCCTACCTGCCAAAGGAAATCAAAGGCCTGAAAAGGTGTGACATTTATAGACACCCAGAGAGTAGACTTCACTGTTTGTATTAGGTGAAAGATCTTAATCCTGAATATGGAATTAAATAAGGGCAGATCTGAGAGAGGTAGGTTGAAAACTGTCCTACCCCAGACGGCAAGTCAGACAGTACTAGTTTTTAATGCTCTGTTACCTATTTCAACGTATCTTTCAGTGTACTCTAGTAAATATGTTGCATGCACATAAAATGTATGGTTTCCGCTCTTAAAATCTGGCTGTCTGGCATGTGTGCGCATGCATACACACAGAGAGAAACTGAAATATTTAATAAGTATGGATTAAAGAAAATGTGTCTAGTTATACACTATCAGAATCCTTTGGGAACCCTGACTGGGAAGGAATTAGGGGAAGATGATGTCTTGAAGTTTGCCAGTGGTCTAGCTGAGGAAACTCCAGAAGTGTATGGGAGGAGGGTGTCCCCATAAAAGGCAGTGTGTCCTGTGGCATTATCAATGGATATCTAGTAGAAGGGCTAGTGAGTAGAGACAGGGCTAAAGCTAGGCACAAAAGATCCTATACAACATTCGGGAAAAGCAGGAGAAATGTCTACTGGCAAAAGAGCCTGTTAAATTAATTGAAATTTTCCTAATGAATCTATGCTGTCAATCATATTAATATTTTAGGATATAGTAAATGTTGAAAAGAGTATGGGTAGTGTGATTTTGCTTCAAAAAAATGTATAACATGGCCTGGAGAGATGGCTCAGCAGTTAAGAGCACTGACTGCTCTTCCAGAGGTCCTGAGTTCAATTCCCAGCAACCACATGGTGGCTCACAACCATCTGTAGTGAGATCTGATGCCCTCTTGTGGAGCGTCTGAAGTCAGTGGCAGTCTTCATATACATAAAATAAATAATTCTTTTTAAAAAATGTACTACACTAGGAATGACTGCACTAGGAAAACAAACTGGGGGTCTGGAGAGGTGTCTCAGGAGTTAGGAACACAGGCTATTCTTTCAGAAGAATGGAGTTGGGATCCTAGCACCCACCCATGTCTGGTGGCTCACAATTACCTGTAACTTCAGTTCCAGGGAACCAGTATGCTCTTCTGGCCACACCCAGCACCCACATGCACATATGCATACACAAGCACACATAAACTAAAATACTTTTTGTTGTTTGCTTGTTTCTACACAGGGTTTCTCTGTGTAGTCCTGGCTGTCCTGGAACTAGCTCTGTAGACCAGGCTGGCCTTGAACTCGGAGATCTGCCTGCCTCTGTACCCAAGTGCTGGGATTAAAGGTGTGCATCACCACCATCAGGACATGTTTTTTTAAGTCGGTTGCTTCGAACAAATTCTTGTAAGCATGAGCAGATGGCTTACATTTGTCTCTTAGATTAAAAAGAGAAATCCAAAACCACTTTCCCTAGCCCCATTCCAGGAAAAGCTTTCTAAAGATTATGAAGAAGATTCATCTTGGAAGATAAATTGGCTCCTATAGTAAGGGAGAAATCAGCTTGATCTACTAGGGAATCTGAGGTGCCTCCTGAGTACACTGTCAAAAACAAACCTTTACATCCTTCAAAATGGCAGAATTTATTGCATAATATTAAGTTAACAAGGATTGGAGAGATGGCTCATCAATTAAAGAATAGACTCACAACCCAAAATATAAGAGTTTTGTTCCCAGCACATTTGCTGTCTCTAGCCATTAAAAATTTTTTTTCACAAGACACAGTGGTTTTATTGGCAGCAATTTACCAAGAAGTCCTGCTTTCCTTCAAGTTCTTTCTAAATGTATGTGGCAAGGTGTGTGTGTGTGTGTGTATGATGTGTGAAGATCAGAGGACAACTTACAGGAGTCTCTTCTATCCTTCCCTTCCCAGTACTGGGTTCCAGGTATCAAACTCAGACTATCAGGCTTCGGAACAAGTGCCATCTCACTGGCCTGTGGTTTTCTTCCAATCTCGTTTTTAAATAAAACTCATCAGAAACTCATCTTGTAAGTTTTGTTCCTTTTTTTTATAAAAAATTATTTCCTGTCATGCAGTGGTGGCACACACCTTTAATCCCAGCACTTGGGAGGCAGAGGCAGGTGGATTTCTGAGTTCAAGGCCAGCCTGGTCTACAGAGTGAGTTCCAGGACAGCCAGGGCTGCACAGAGAAACCCTGTCTCAAAAAAAAAACAGAAAAAATAAATTATTTCCTGTATATGCGTGTTGCCTGACTGTAGTATACCACATGCATACAGAGGTCAGGTCTCTGTGGAACTGGAGTCACAGACAGCTGTGAACTGCCAAGTGAGTGCTGGGAATAGAACCTAGGTCCCTGGTTCATCCGGTGCTTTTAACCAGTAAACCATCTCTCCACCTCCCTTTTACAGTCTTAACTACTAACATTAATTCTCACATCACATATTACACAATGCCCAGTAAATACATCTGTATGTGTATATACATAAGTTACAGTCTGCTGTTCTGAGTCCACACAGGACAATCAAAGAAAAAGGGTCATTCAAGGATGAATTAAAGCCTTGCTGGCAGCAGGGAGATCCATCCTCTGTACTGTTGACTGGATCTTGAACTTCAAAGGCATATTTATTGATTGTTGAACAAAGCTGGTCTGGGGGTAAGACAAGTTTTCATACCAAAGCCCCTGTGTTGCAGGATATCTGATCACACTGTGAATCCCAAGATTGTATACTGGAAAAACCTGTTTCTGGTTGTGGTGTGGTTCAGAGTAACTGCCTCTTGATGGGAATGAACATATGGAAAAAAAACAAAACAAACAAACAAAAACATGAGTCAGAGTAAATCAGGAGGATGGATAGAGAGACCTACAAGAAAGAGAGAGGACATTTGGTTTGAAGGGTTTTTCAGACAGTGTGGAGAACTGGCTTTTTCCTTCTGAGATGTCAGTAGAGGAGGAAGGTCATCTGAGTTCTTTCTCTGCCTTTCTTAGCTAATAGGCTTTTACCCCAGCATCTGGATCTTGAGTCTTCATTTGGTAAAATCAAACGATTAGGATTTTGTTTTAACACCCCTTATCATATCTATATGATTCCTGAAGGAAAACATCACGCCTCCTATAAATATAGTCCTTATTGTACACTGTTTCCAGTACCAAATAATGCAAGATGCTCCAGGTCTGCCAGGACCAGCTTGTAACCAAAGTTATGCAAAGGCTGTAAAGCTCCTTCAGAAAAACAACTCCATAGATAAAAGAAAATAATCATTGTTTTTGTGATGGTCTGACCTCCCCGAACCACCCCTAGCATAGCTGTAGCCATTTTGTTCCATGCTCACCAGCTATTTTATAGGGTTGCTGTAATATGCCTGCCAGTCATTGACAAAGAAAAATAATACCTTGACTCAGAAAAGGATCATGCTGACTGCATCTCCTGTTATGTTCTGAGGTTTGTTAATCTTAAGAAATTACACAAAGCCTCACGTAGGACCCTTCAAGTTAAAGATCAATATGAACTGTTATGTCTAAAATATCTTCAGTCTGAGTTGCCCAGTGGCCAGCACTTCCTGCACCTGCGAATGAATTCATTGTGTTTTTTTCCTTTATAAGCTAATAGAAAAAGATATCTGTTGTCATAGTTCAGATAATTCTGAGCTATATCCCTGGTCTGACTAGTATTAGGATGTGCATTCAATAAACTATTCTTGCTTAACTGAGATCCATATTCCGATGGTTTGTGTGGCAATTCCTGAACCCCAACCGTTTTCTACAGTGATTTCTTCAAGGTCCAAGAAAACAACTATTCATTCTGATCTTTGCCCAGAGATACAGTGATTCTATTAGATCTCCACTACAGGTTAAAGAATGGCCACAAAGGCTGAAGGATGTGCAAAGGTTTAAAGCCAAGTTAAGGACTTTCAAAGAGGCCTGAGAAGCAGAAGCTGAAAACTAACGGACAGAAAGAGTGTCTGTGAGGAAAAGACAATGCACCCAGGCTGGAGGTTGGCTGGAATGATGACAGAGTTTGAACTGCAAAAAGGCCATGTGGTTGAGGTTGTAGAGGTGAAGGGAACATCCAGGTGCAAGCAAATGGACAGGTGGTTGGATATTAATTTTAGTAGGCATACAACATTATTTCTGCTGGTTTCTCAATGCCTGCCAAAGCAAGTGAGAGCAAAGAACTGCTTACAGAAAGTGAACTTCGCCAGGCGGTGGTGGCACACACCTTTAATCCCAGCACTTGGGAGGCAAAGGCAGGCAGATTTCTGAGTTCGAGGCCAGCCTGGTCTACAGAGTGAGTTCCAGGACAGCCAGGGCCACACAGAGAAACCCTGTCTTAAAAAACCAAAAGAAAAAAAAAAAAGTGAACTTCAATAGATGTTTATGAACTAGAGTCATTTTTCAGTGTAAGCTTAAGGGAGATTCAGATAAAAAAGATTTCCAGGAGTCTCTAGTCATTAATACTGATTGTGAATCTTTGTGGTGGAAAGGGGGAAGGGTAGTGAGATAGCTAACTGGGTAAAGGGGCTTACTGCCAAGCCTGAGTTCCTGAGTTCAATATATATATCTGTGTGTGTGGGCTGAGGGGCCTGAGTTAGGGTAAACAATAGGTGATATTGGTAAAGCGTGCTTTGGGGTAAGAAACTTTTCTATAGCATTCCATTACTCTGTGATAGTGCTAGACGTAACCGAGTCACCATCAAGAGATGGTGATGGCTGTGGCCAGAGGATGGACCAAAAAACTCCAACCAATGTGAAGAAAAACAACGAAAATCGTTTACATGAACCGGGTATCGCAACAAGTCACTGAAACCTTCCCACGATCTTGTGAAACCCGTACCGTGATTCCATACAGCAGATAAAGTCCTGGCCCAGAGGTGACAACACACCTCCAAGTCCACACTGAGAACGGGCTGGGCCAGCAGCCAGAGCATCCTGGCCACCCCGTTGGAGATCTTTAGAGCCACCTTCCGCCGCTTCTTTCCAGCTAGAAACACGCGTGTTTGAAGAACATGTCCCTCCTGGGGAAGGGCGGGAACTGCAGAGCGCCCCCTCCCCGCTGCAGGCCACGGGCCGAAGGCTGCAGGTTACAGGAGCCGCCACCGTTGACCTCCACCAGCCACAGACAACCCGGAATTCCATGGGGAAGCCGCTTCCGGTGGCACCGGAAGCACCACGGGGACCTTGCGGAAGGGACGGACTGAGTGACCCACAGTTCTGGGTCCGGAGGGCGACTTCGCCTGGGAGCCGAGTGAGTGGGGTTTCTGCGATAGGGTGGTCGCGCGTGCCAGTGTCACTTGCCTGGGTTTCAGTGCCCACGAGTGCCGGGTGCGCTCCCCGGAGGCCCGCGTGGCGGCGGCGGTGTTTGATTTTCACAACTTTTTTCCTCCCTAAAACCTCTTACTGGTCCATTCAGACTTTTCCGTAATGCCGCTACGCATTTGCAGCCTCTGCACCCTCTCCCCGCTATGGGAATTGTCAGCCTGAGTTCCCGGTTGCCGCTAACCTTATGGCCATAGGGAATGACAGTGACCCCTCTGGATTCCACCGTCCTCTGTAAAGTGAGAGGCGTTGGAATATTTAACAACCAAGGTTTCTTTCCAGGTTTGAGATGTTGGTTATTTTTCTGATGTGTCTGATTTCTCGATTACATATCTCTGTGTTGGTTTGTCTCATAGAATCTTTCCCATTCCGTTAATTTGTGCCCTGGTTCACAACTCATTTAAGAATGATTTAAGTAAGATGGGCATAGTAGTGCACATCTTTAATCCCAGTACTCGGGAGGCAGAGGCAGGTGGATTTCCAAGTTCGAGTCCCACCTGGTCTACATAGTGAGTTCCAGGTCAGCAAAGACTATATAGTGAGATCCTGTCTCAAAAAATACAAAAGGAAAAAAAATGATTTAAGGGATCCTATGCTTTCTGAGCACTTCCTTTTACTTCCTAGATCAGAGCAAATGCCTAACATGATTTTTTGAGGTGTGTATGATAATTATGCAAATGTCTGATTATTGAATATGAAATTCTAAATATTTTTTTAAAATAAAAATATTGTGTGTGTGTGTGTGTGTTGTCAGCCTGCCTGCCCATAGAAACAAGAGTGTAGGATCCCGTAGAGCTAGAGTAACTGGCAGTTGTAAGCTGCCCATATTGGATGTCTGGAACTAGACTCAGTTGTCTCAAGAGCACCAGTGCTGTATAACAAAGCCATGTCTTTGGCCTCTTCTTTTTTCCTCCAGCACTGGGCACTGGGGATTGAATTAAGCTCCCTTGCATGGTTATGCAGTGTATTCTCTCTTCTCCCTCTTCCCTGCCCCTTCACCCCATCTCCCTCCTTCCCTTATCCTCTTCCTCCTCCTTCCCTTCTTTTTTCTTCTCTTGCATTTTCTTTTGAGAGATGGTTTGCCTAATATACCTAGCCTGGCCTTGAGCTCCTTATGTAGTTAAGAGTGAAGACTGGCTTTGAACTTGTCATCCTCCAGTCTTTGCCTGGAGTTTCCTGCGCCAGCAGGACTGGATTGAATTTCTAAATCTTAGTTAATTTATTTGGACTGAAGTCAGGATTTCTTTTGATCCTTCCTTTCTTGAATGAGTCTTTAGAGGTAAAATACTAACTATATCAAACACACACAAAGCCTCAGAATTATCTATAAATGAGGGAGATAGTGGCTTGCAAATGTTTCTGACATTCATGCTGGTGAATCTTCAAAGCATATAAGTCATCAGTGAGAAACAATACATTTGTCATCTCATTTTTTTCTTTGTAACTTTGTTATAGAAAGGCTACAAAGAAATACTTAACTTTCTTTTTACAGAGCTCAGGAAAATGAGGTGCATAGGACAAGAGTCACTTGCTCCTTCTTGACAATACTGGCCGGTCTGTGAGAGGTGTCCAGTCAAGGCTTTTTGATACTGCATCAGGTCCTTTCTCTACTACTTAACTGTGTCACTTTCAGCTTTCATTTCCTTTTACTTGTATTTTTTCTGTGTATGTATGATGTGTGTTATGTGTATGTATGGGCATATCGTGTGCATGTCATGGGCCACAGGTAGAGGTTTGAGAACAGTTTTGGGGAGTTGAGCCTTTCCTTCCATCTTATTATGGCTTCTGGAGATTGAACCCAGGTTGTCAAACTTGAAGATTAAGTGCTTTTACCTGCTGAGTCTTCTCATTGACTATGTGATGTATTTTATTTTATTTTTGTATTTATTTTTGAAACAAGGTCTCAGGAAGCTTGGGTTGGGCCCAAACTCACTATGTAGCCAAAGTTGGCCTTGTACTTCTGACCTTCATGCCTCCACTTCTCAAGTGGTGGGATTACAGTCACCTACACTATACTTGGCTGTCATTTCTTTCCTTTAAAAACAAACCAGGTAGGTGGTGGTGGTGCCAGCATTCAGAAGGCAGAAGCAGGCAAATCTCTTGAATTTTCGGCCCACTTGCTCTACAGAGTGAGTTCCAGAACTGGTAGGGCTACACAGAGAAACCCTGTCTCAAAAAACAAAAAAGAAAAACAAAGAAACCAAAAATACTGATGGGAAGGCATGGTGGAGTGGATCTCAGGCCAGCACTCAGGAGGAGGAAGCAAGGGGGTCGTGAGTTCCAGGCCAGTGTGGCAGCACAGTGGGTCCATGTCTCAATGCCAACAATTCAGTGTATTTACTGTATACATGTGAGGAGGATGGGCTGACATGTTCCACTGAAGTATTTTAAAACATAATGTAGGGGGATAAAGAGACATCTCAGCAGTTAAGAGTACTGGCTGCTCTTCCAGGAGACCCACACGGTGGCTGACAACTGTAACTCCAGTTCCGGGATATGATGCTTTTGGCTTTTAGGAGCATTACACCCATATGGTGCACAGACATACATACAGGCAAAACACCCATAAACACAAAATAAGAATAGATCTTAAAAAAATAATACAACTTCATTCATATAAACAAATATGTAAGTATAGAGAATGGATTAAAATGAACATTAAAACATCTAAGAGTGTGTGTGTGTGTGTGTGTGTGTGTGTGCCTGTTTGTGTTCATGCATACTAGGAGTTAAACCCAGGTTCTTGTGTCTACTAGGCAAGTATGCTATGATTCACAAGCCCCTGAAAAATTTAAAAAAAAATAGCCATTTATTGTTTGTAGACAATGTCTTATGTGGCCAAAGTAGGCCACAGATGTGTTAAATGACCTTGAACTCCTGATGCTTCTGCTGCCACGCACATGCTAGAATTTCATGTGTGCCATACTCAAGACAGTATTGTGCATGCAAAACCAGTGCTCTGCCAAGTGGGCAGCATCCCTGCCCCTGTAAAGCAGTTCTTGTGGCCTGTCAGTCTTATTACAGTAACAACAACAGCATAGTACTAGCTATTGTCAGAATAGTACTTGGCATAAAATCTCATCTCTGACTAGACCACAAGTTCTTTCAGGACAGAAGCTCAGTTTTGTTTGTGTGATCTGCATGTAGTAAATATTCAGTTGATATTTGTTCATTTGATGTAAATATTAACCAAAATTTTATTTTAAAATTGTTTTTTTCTAGGAGAAGCATGAACCAGCAGCTCCTGAAGTTGGAAAACTTGCTACGATGTCACACTATTTGTAGGCAGTTGCACAGCCTAAGTCAAAGAAGACTGTTAGCACGGTGGAGGCATGGGTTTGCATTGGCTGCCCCAGTGTGCACAGATCGGCTATGTGCCCGGCCCTGGCGGACAAACATGCTCATTGGCTCAGCTTTGCATCCACACAGGCTTCTTGTAACAAAGAAGGTTATTGCAGATTTATAGCTTTCACATTACTTAATCTCAAGTCCAAGTTTATAGAACTATGTAGAGAAACCTTCTTTGAGTATTTTGTCCTTTATAGATTAGATTACTGTGTAAGCCTGTAGTCTACACAGATCTGTGTGAGAACAGGAAGTTCCGTGGTTATTGTTGTCTAGTTTAAGAACTTACAAGAGAGTTTGCTGATAGGAATAGCCATAATTGTGGTACTTACTACAAAATAGACCTAATTGGTTTCTTAAATTGTTCTTCCTTCATCCAGGAGTTGAGACTCATACCTCTAGTGCCAGCACTGGGGAGACAGAAGCAGACAAATTTCTGAGTTCAAGGCTAGGACATCCAGGGCTACGTGGAGAAACCTTGTCTTGGGAGTATATTTTTTCCTTCCTTCTCACATGTATGTTCTGTCTTTTAATAGGAAAAAAGAGCACCGAAATCTCAGTTGTCTCCAGTAAAAACTAAAAAAGAGGTAGAAGTATGGATTGGAATGACTGTTGAAGAACTAGCCAGAGCCATGGCAAAAGACATAGGTGAGCCTGATTAGTTCACAAGGAAAACTCTGGGCCTTAAAAGCTTAGAATTTTACTTGCAGTGAAAACATTAACGTATTCCAGGTAAGCTGGACTAGTGTTTCAAATGATAAATTATACTGATTTTTTTTCATTTTAGAAATTACAAGCTTTAATCATTTCTTGACTCATTGCCAAGTGTAATTCTCTAAACTCTTTAGTGAATATGCAGGATTTTCTGTGTGGCACACACCTTTAATCCAAGCACTTGGGAGGCTTTAAATCAGAGGCCAGCTCTAGGCCAGCTAGTTCTCACATCGTGAGACCCTTCCACACAAACAAACAAACAAACTGGGTCTTGCAGAGGACACAGTTTGGTTCTCGGCACTCACATGGTGGCTTATAACCTTTATAACTCCAGTTCCAAGGACTCTGATGCCCACTTCTAGCCTCTGTGGGTATCAAGGATGCATAGGTTACACAGACATACATGGAGACAAAACACCCACACACATGAAATACAATTCAAATAAATAAAAATTTAAATTCATAGCCCAGTGTGGTGGCACACACCTTTAGTCCCATCACTAGGGAGGCAAAGGCAGGTGGATCTCTGTGAGGCCAGCCTGGTATCCAGAGTGAGTTCCAGGACAGGCCCTCTCTCAGAAAGAACACTTTAAATTCATAAAATTTGGGGACTGTTAGTGTAAATCCAGACTTATGTGTTTATTTATTTATTTATTTATTGTTGTTTGTTTGTTTGGACTGAGGGGATATTTTTACTCTTTTGTTTTGTTTTCTTAAGATTCATGTGTATTTTATTTATATTTTTGCCTGCCTGCTTGTCTTTTTACCACACACATGCTGGGTACCCAAGGAAGTCAGAAAGGGGTATAGAATCTCCTAGAACTGGATTTACAGTTGGTTATAAGTTGCCTTGAGGGTGCCGCTCTCTGGCTTTCTGGAAAAGTGCTCTTAACCACTGAGCCATCTTTCTAGCTCCTGATTTCTTTCTCTTTTTCTATAAATTTCTGATTTCCTTTTGTCACTAATTTGAGAAATTGTTTAAGACCAGCAGAGATATATTTGTGGGAATAACCATAGCTTTTCTTTTTTAAAAAATTACACATTTTAAAGGATTCTGTTACAGCTCTCTCCCTCTTCCTCTCCCTCCCCCTCTCTTCCTCTCCCTCCTTCCTTTTTTTCTAGCATTACAGATTGAACTCAGGGTCCTATACATGCTAGGACACTATTTTTAAAAAATTAAATCACAAGGCAGCTCTGTTTGCACATGCGTGTCATTTCAGCAACACAGGAAAGTGAACTAGGAGGATTACGGATTCAGCACCC
The DNA here is from genome assembly GCF_004785775.1 of Grammomys surdaster. Classification (NCBI taxonomy): domain Eukaryota; kingdom Metazoa; phylum Chordata; class Mammalia; order Rodentia; family Muridae; genus Grammomys; species Grammomys surdaster. Next base: position 1,372,647 of record NW_021604569.1, on the reverse strand, counting down.
ACTTACATGAACTCTGGACTCTATAAATAATAAATAGATAAATAGATAAACCATGAAATCACAGAGATAGTAAAGACTATGAAAACTTAATTTTATTGCACTTATATATATGTTGTATGTACATGTCAACGTGTATGTGCACTCTAGGTCTAATGCCTAGTAATTTCCTTTCACTGTTTCCTATTTTCACTGCCTTTGGATTATTAATACCTATCATGTCTGTCTGATGGAACACAGCACAGTGGTGTCCCTAGTGTGCAGCTCTCCCCATCCCATCCACTGCATCCCTGGTGGTGGTTTGAATGATTCTAGGATGGCAACTGGGAGATGCTATGAATTTCTTTATTGACTTTTAATTGACAACTTCCCTGGTTACCAGCACACCACTGAAATGAATGATCTTTGCGCATTGCTCTTCTTTTGCTTTGTTCTTGGGAAAGGTCTTACTGTGTTTCAAAACACAAAACTACACATTTCATCACCACCACAGATGAGTTCATTTTTACAGATTAAGATAAAACAAAGCACATTCTTAAGTGATTTATTTCTATTATTTTACTTTCTTTTTAAATGTGCATGGGTATTTTGCCCACATGTGTGTCTGTATACCACAAGTGTGCCTGGTGCCTACAGAGGCTAGAAAAGGTCATCGACTCCTCTAGAACTGGAGTTGTAGATAGTTAGGAGCCACCATGAGGGTGCTGGGAATTGAACTTGGGGCCTCTACAACAGTAGCCAGTGCTCTTAACTGCTGAGCCATCTCTCCAATCCCAAGAACTTACTTTAAACCTTTAAATTTATGATTATAAAAGATTGTGCTTTATCTCAACCAGATTATGTATATGAAGCTTTATTGAACACTGCCATTGACATAGATTCGCTAGAAGCCAACTCACATTTAGATGAAGTCTGGATCAAAGAAGTTATAAAGAAGGCAGGAATGAAGCTGAAATGGAGCAAATTAAAGCTGGAGAAAATAAGAGAGAATAGAGATGCCGTGAGGAGGTAAGACTTAGCGTGCATCAGCTAACACCAACCATCTGCTTCTACTCAGTGTTTTATGGGAAGATTTGCCTAGAAATTTTTTTTGTAGCTTAAAATGGAATGTGACTATAGCCTAAGCATTTATTGAAAGCACCAGAAAGTACATTCAGCTTTTTATGAAACTGTGTATATTAGTCTGAATTTTAAATTCTGATTCAGCTCCACCCACTAATATGAAGATGCCAGCTTCATAACAAATATGGAGTCACTGGCTATTCTGCTAGGTTGTTCTGTGTAAAAAGGGTGGAAATGGTTATGTCTAATCAAACCTGTTGTATTTTGTTATCGGTGATGGCCTGTAGTGATAGCTGTGAACCGATCACTGTCATTTCTGATATTTAGGAAATGAAACTCCTTTGCTGTTAATTGTAGGCCTCCGGCAGATCCAGCTTTATTAAAACCCAGGTCCCCAGTTGTAACTATAATGGGTCATGTAGATCACGGGAAAACAACCTTACTTGACAAACTTCGAGAAACTCAAGTGGCAGCAATGGAAGTCGGAGGCATCACTCAACACATCGGTGCTTTTCTTGGTATGAACACAAACATCAGTGTGCATAGGAACCACGCTTGGTTTCTTTAATTAAACGCCATGCTGTGAAATCAACAGACTGAAGCAAAGAGGCTGCTTCCAGCCACTGGAGTGGCCATGTGCAGTGCAGGCAGCTAAATGTTGTTTTAGACTTTCTGTAAAGACAAAGCTATTTTACTGGTTTTGGTTTAATGAGCCTAACTTCTTTAATAATGCATATTAAATCTCAGATGTAGGCTAGGTAGTGTTGCTGATAACAAGTGAATACCAACTCCCATTCGCTGAGTGTTCCCCTGGCACCTGGCTGGGCGGCGAGCACTTTATGTGCTTTCTCAGTTTTATCTTCACAACATCATGAGATAGGCATTCAGATTGCTCTTAAGATCTGTAAAAAGTGAGACTTCTTCAGGCTCTGTAACTTCTCCAAAGTACACAGCTGGTAAATAGCAAAGCTAAGATTTAAACCTGTTATTATTGGACTTAAATTTGAAGCTTCCAGCTATATACCAAATTGCCTTTTTGTGGCTTGAGATAGTTGTGTAGCTGCAGTTTGATGATGTACAGTGATCACCTTACAACTGTTTGTGGGTTCTCTCTCCAGAATGGTAATCAGTTGGTACATTTATCAAAGTAGCTCTATTCTAGAACTACAGAGAATTTTAGCACTAAATTATTACATGAAAAGAAAGACCTCATGGTCTCGCTAGTATTATATGATTTCTTTAGGAAATTTCAGACTGTGTTCTTCTGGTTAAAATTAGTGGAAGCAATGAAATTAAATTATTGAGCTGGGCATGGTAGCACACACCTTCAATCCCAGTACTTCTGTGAGTTCAAGACTAGTCTCTACATATCAAGCTCCAGGCTAGCCAAGGCTACATAGAAAGACCCTATCTCAAAAACAACAACGAAAAACCCCACAATACTGTGTTTAATGATGTTGTATATTCCTTCATGTTACAAAGTAAACTGAGTAATTGATATTCTTGCCTCTCTGTTTCCACAGTCTCTCTGCCCTCTGGAGAAAAGATAACCTTTCTTGATACTCCTGGACATGCTGCCTTCTCAGCAATGAGAGCCAGAGGGGCACAGGTTACCGACATTGTTGTGTTGGTTGTAGCTGCAGATGATGGAGTGATGAAACAAACTGTGGAATCCATTCAGCATGCCAAAGATGCACAAGGTATGGAAGGTGCTGTGCTCGACCCATTAAGTAGGAAGTGTCTCTTTCTTTTCTTTTCTTTTCTCTTCTTTTCTTTCTTTCTTTTTTTTTTTTTTAAGGACTTAGTACAAAGATTATAGCTGGGCATAATAGAGCATGTCTTTAATACCAGCACTTGGGAGGCAGAGGCAGGGAACTATGAGTTAGAGGCCAGACCGATCTATAAAGTAAGTTCTAGGACAACCAAGGTTACACAGAGAAACCCTGTCTTAAAATGAACCACACAAAGCAGAACTGTAGTTCTGGGAGCTAGGGAGGTGTCTCATCAGTTAAGCTGCTCTCCCAGACAGCCTGCCTGCTTTTCATTCCCAGCATCTATGGCAGTTCACAACTATGTATAACTATTAGTTTCAAGAGATTCAATACCCTCCTCTTCTGGCCTCTGAGGATACAAGGCATACATGTGACACACATATATAATATGCAAGCAAACACTCATACACATAAAATAAAAACAAATGACCCTTCTTTTTGAAATCTTTTTCTTTGCTCTTTGAGAGTTTTGTATTTTGATCATATTCGTTTTTCCTCCCCTGACTCTTCCCAGATCTTCCCCTCTTCACCATTCACCCAGCTTTATGTCCTTTAAAACAACAAAAACCAAGAAAACCATTCAAGACCAGTGTTACTGCTGAATAAGCTCACTCCTTTCTAGTTCTTTCAGAACTCCAGCTAGCTAGTTCCACTCAGCTGTTCTGGCTCAAACTCCTCTCTAGGCTGACTCATTCAATCTGGCTTCTCTCAGTTTCTTACTGAATTCCTCCATTTTGCCTCAAACTAATTCTAGCAATCTCTTCAAATCTTCTGACTCATTATTCTCTGCTTGTTCCGTCTTTGCCTGTGTCTAGCTTGTTCTCTCTGCAGTCTCTGTGCAACTGTTCCAATAAAACTGCTTCTTTCTCTCTGCACTGCTCTCTCAAGTAGCCTCCCTTTCCTCTCTCTCCTCATGAGAGTTGAGTATATACTATTCTGTCAAATCTTTCTCTGATTTATCACTTTGCCGGTCAATTAGACATCACTTTCAAACATGAATGCTTCCTTCTACAAACTAACATTACCTTCATTGTTTGGGATTAAAGTCGTGTGCTAAGGGCTGAGCCACACCACAACTAGAAACAGGTTTTTTTTCTGTATTTAACACAATTTCGGGGTTCACAATGTGATTAAATACCATGCAACACAAGAGAGTCAGGTAATGTGAGTCTAAAGTGGCTCTTTTCAGCCTTGGTTAATTATGTGCATTCATTGGATGAAGAGAAAACCAGAGCAAGCTGGTATTTTTCACAATGAGTGTCTGGAATTGAAAGAGTTTCCATTTGCACTTTCCGTGACTTTCTCTTCCAGTTCCTATTATCCTTGCAATAAATAAGTGCGACAAGACAGATGCTGACCCTGAAAAGGTAAAGAAAGAGCTCCTAGCGTATGACGTGGTCTGTGAAGAGTACGGGGGTGATGTCCAAGCAGTGCATGTCTCTGCACTTACGGTACGTCCCAGCATCTCAGCATGTCCCGCACAGTGCTTCATCCTTAAGGACACCTAGCTGGCCTGGAACACACAGCAGTCCCTCTGCCTCTGCTTCCCAAGAGCTGGAATTAAAGCCATGGTTCCACCTCAACTGGCCACTTTTATTTTGAGGCAGTCTCAAACTACCTATGGCCCAAGTGCTAGACTTACATGAGCGTCCCTCCACAGTTGGTTTACGCAGTGTTGGGGATCAAACCTGGACTTCATCATGCATGCTAGGTAAACACTGTACCAACTCAGCTGCATCACTAGCCCCTTTTAATGTTTTGAGATATATAATCAGTCCTTTTTATTTTGTTTTGTTTTTTTTTTTGTTTGTTTGTTTTTTTCGAGACAGGGTTTCTCTGTGGAGCCCTGGCTGTCCTGGAACTAATCAGTGCTTTTTAAAAAATTGTTCTGAGTGCTGGGACAATGGCTCCATTGGTAACGTGCCTACCAAAGAAGCATGAGGACTTGACTTCTGACCCACACCCACGTGGTAGCTATACATAATAGCACATGTCTGTAACTGTAGCACCAGGGAGACAAGCACATCCCTGGAGCTTTCTGGCCAACCAACCTAGCCAGTCAGTGAGCTCTGGACCCAGTAAGAGACCCTATCTAAATAATAATAAATAATAATAATGTGGAATTGTAGAAAGATGGTTTCACTGTTATGTTTACTCTTGCTGAGAACCCAGTGCCCACATGGCGTCTCACAACCTACCATAACTCCAGTTCCAGAGGGTGTCGTGCCCTCTTTTGGCCTCTCTGGGCACCAGGCACACATATGGTTCACAGACATACATGTAAGAAAAATAGTCATATATAGAAAAGAAAATAAGCCTAGCTGGGTATGGTGGCACACGCTTTTAATCCCAGCACTTGGAAGGCAGAGGCAGGTGGATCTCTGTGAGTTCAAGGCCAGCCTTATCCACAGAGTAAGTTCTAGGACAGCCAGGGCTACACAGGGAGACTGTGTCTCAAATGAAAGAAGGAAAGAAGGAAGGAAAGAAAGAATGAAAAGAAACATAAAAAGAAATTAGAGAATGATAGAGCAAGGCACCTAATATTGGTGTCTGGCCTTCTCTCTCTCTCCACCTCCCCACCCCTAACCCCCCCACCCCCGTTTAGTGTGTGTGAGTGTGTGTGTGAGTGTGTGTGTGTGTGTGTGTGTGAGTGTGTGTGTGTGTGTGTGTGTCTCCACACATACAAGGCAAGGTGACATGATTATCTAGATTTGGCAGATTAGGAATTGGACTCAGAGAAGTCACTTATACCAGTTGAAAACCTATTGCATATTAACTTATAAAATATTTAAAACAAGAGGAATAAATGGCGACTGATGTGGGGTGAGGTAACAGTAGGCTAAGACTGCTCCTTGTTGGCTCTTTGTTTGTTTGTTTTGTTTTTTTTTATAAGATTGCACTGTTTGACTCACGACGGCCTTAAATTCAGAAAGCCTGGACTGAGCTTGACCAGGAGCTCTTTCTGCCTCAGCCTCTGAAGTGTGGTGATTATCAGGATGCACTACCATACCTGTCCTAATACTGTTTTATGCAGAAATCATGTCTAGTTGGAGTGCTTATGTTTCATGCCTTGTCTCAGTGGAAAATTATAGAATAGGCCTTTGGGTATTTAAGGGGGGGGTAAATAAACACAAATTACTAATACAAAGAATAACCATTTTAGTGTTGTTTGGTTTTGTTTGTAAACTAGACAGGATCTGGAATTACTGAAAAGGGGAGACTCTGAGAACATCTGAGGGATTATCTTTTCCTTTCCTTTTTCTTTAATAATGGCCTATATGTTTAACCCCAGGCAGAGGCAGCCTGGTCTACAGAGTGAATTCCAGGCCAACCAGGTCTACATAGTAAGACCCTGTCTCCAAAAAAGTAAAAATATTTAAATTATTGTTTGTGCCAGAATGTGGTAGCGCACGCTTTTAATCCCAGTGCTTGTGGGGCAGAGGCAGGTAGTTCTCTGAGTTTGAGAGGGCTGGCTACTCAGTGAAATCCTGTCTCAAAAAAACTTAGTGTTTGAGAATTTCTACTTGCATATAATGCATTTTGATCAAATACATGCCTACTTCCTCCTCTCAGCCTCCTCCTATACCCCCACCAGTTTTCCCTACCAACTTTAAGAACTTTTTAAAAACTTACCAAGTCCGCTTAGTACTGCCAGCATGTGATGGGTGTAGGGCCATGCCCTGGAGTACGGGCAGCTCATCTGATGTCACGTTATCCCTAGGGAAAAGTGTTACTTTCTCTCCCAGAGCAGCCATCAATTGCCAGTAGCTTGTGATGGATTATCTAGACTCTTGCTGTTGTGAGCGGCTCTGTCCTGAGTGTGGGTGCCACCATCCCGTAGGCTGGGGTCCCCGATGGCATAAAGTGAGGACACAAGCTGAGTCACATCTTGTGAGGGATGTCAACTTTCGCACCTCCACACTGTGAGCTAGAAGCCTGACTTGACTTACTTCTAAGGTATTTTCCCACAACTAGAAGCGAAGCGCTGTCAGGCTGGTTTGTTGCTGCTGGCTGGGTGAGTCTGTGCACTAAAATGCTGCGGTTTTCACAGATGCCATTTATGATGAACTCCATTGTATTTTAAATTGCCAGCTATTTACTCAAAAACACAAGGAGGCTCATATTGTACCTCCA
>NW_021604569.1:1347835-1365672 GCF_004785775.1 Grammomys surdaster | reverse complement strand
TGCTGTGCAGTTCTAGGTTCAGTGATGCACTGTGCTGTGCAGTTCTAGGTTCAGGTCTGACACTACCTTGCTTGGCGAACTGACACATGCCTTTAACCCCAGCACTCAGGAGGCAGAGGCAAGTGGATCTCTCTGTTCTAGGCTAGACCAGTCTCAAGACTGAGTTCCAAGACAGCCAGGGATACTCTGAGAAACCCTGTTATCTTGGGGGGGGGGGAATGAAAAAGAAGAAAAAAAAAAAGAAGGAGAAGGAGAAAGAAGAAAACAACCAGACCCTTAGCTGGCACGAGAACAGCAGGACCTCTTACCCATCAGCTCAGTCCTATCACCAGTTAATAGCCCTGACTACCCTGGACCTCAGTGTCCACAGGTTGACCTTAAACTCAAGGATCTGTTTGCCTTACCTCCTTCTCCCAGTGCTAGGATGAAGGTGTGCGTCACCACACCCAGCTGAGCTATGTGATCTGAGGAGCATCGTGTACATACACCACTGAAAGTGATCAGATAATCTCACCTAGCCTTATATTATAATTGAAGGCAACCCAGGGAGGCGAAGTAATTTTTCAAGTTTTCGTAGGTGGGTGGTTACAGAGTATAGTTTAAAACTCATGACTAGGCAGCTTCTTTTCTTATTATTTTTTAATAAGTAAGTAACACTTGGTTTACTTATTTCATAGGGTTCTTGAGTAGACCAATAATAGATGGAAAGGTTTGTTCCATTGAATAATTTTGAGATATAAAGTTGCATCATTAGGAAAGTTTGCAAGGTGGAAAAAAAAAACCAAAAAAACAAAAAACCACAGTTGTATCTGTATACAGTGGTTCATGTCTGTGTTCCCAGCATTGGGAGGTTGAATCACAAAGACTGCTCTGAACTCCAGGCCAGCCTGGGTTGTTCCTTAGTGAGTAGTGATTTCCAGGCAAACCTGGGTTACAGCATGAGACTCTGTTTTTACAAAATTCAAAATACATGCTGTGTAGTGTTGGTGTACCTCTTTAACCCAGAACACAGGTGGCAGAGGCAATCAGATTTCTGAGTTCAAGGCCAACCTGGTCTACAAAGCAAGTTTCAAGACAGCCAGGGCTACACAGAGAAACCCTGTCTCGAAAAACAAACAACAACCAAAAGAAAAAAAAAAAACAGATGCTGGCAGGAACTCTAGTTCCATAGAATCTTTCTTTGGCATCTGCAGCACCAGGACTGCACTGGGTGCATATACTTACATGCTTGCAAATACTAATTGCACATAAAATAAAAATAAATGAATCTTCTTTTTAATACAAAAAGAAAGAAGAAAGCCACAATTGTGGAAGCAGATAGAGGAGACAGAATTCAGTGAATGGAACATGTGCTTATCAAAGGTATTAGTCACCGCCTCTAGTGGCTGCCGGGTAGAATTGTTCCTGTAAGTATTTGTCCTCAGGTCAGGTTTGATTGCTGAAGGCTTGCTGTTCCTCTTCATTTTGTAAAATTGGTTATTTCATGACTTTCATTCTTAAAAAGAAAACTGTAGCTGTCCTAAGATTTATTTGGTCTTCTTACCCTGACATTTACCAATATCATTTACTGATATGTATTACCCTGTTGTTAAAGGGAGATAACCTGATGGCTTTGGCAGAAGCAACAATTGCTCTCACAGAAGTGTTGGAACTGAAAGCGGATCCCACGGGTCCAGTGGAAGGAACAGTAATAGAATCTTTCACAGACAAAGGAAGAGGGTAGGATTGCACTAAAATGGATTATTATTACTAAAATGGATTATTATTCTGGTTGGTTATTTTTGTGACTGGGTTGTATATAGTTTTACTGTGTACTCTTGGTTTCTGGGCCATACTTTTTAAAAAACGTGTTTTCAAAGTATTTCATTGCACTAGTATACTGAATACAAAAATGAAGTTGTCAGGAGACCAGCCACATCAACTGTCTACATGTCCCTAGTCACACTTTGATGGCTAAAGTAGTTAAATTGATTTGTTTTCTACTTACCATTGGCCCACATATTTGCATTTACAGATAGAATAACAATGAATTGGAGTGAAATATCAGTTGTTGCATTTTGGTGTCTAATTCTTTGGCTTAACCTAGGAAGCTCATTGTATGACATGTTCTTCTTGAGTGTCCTGCCCAGAAGCACAAGAGATTTTCTCATTGCTTTGTATGCTGTTAAGAGCTATGAGCAATTGCATAACCCATGTGTAGAATGAATTAGAAAGCAGGATAGGATTGAGCCAGGACACACTGCCTGTGGCACTTTCCCCCTTAGGTGCTCTGTTAGTGCAGTCACATGGGATGTGTCCGTTCATGATCACCTTGCTTCAGTTAGCAAGAGACAGGGCTCCCAAGTGTGGTCACCCGATCTTTCCTCTATTGAAAGACTTGGGGCTGCTTCTACATCTTTGTTTTTCTTCTACTCCTTGGCTGTTATGAAGAATACTTTGTTTTTATTTTTGGATTTTGTCATAATGAGGACAGCCTGAGGCCTGTCCCCGTGTGTTTACTTACTTCTGTAATCCCACCATTTTGAAGATTGAGGTTGGAAGAGTCAAGGCCAGATTAGTCTAGATTAGTCTAGTTTAAGAGACTGTCTCAAGAAACCACACTGAGGGGCTGGAGAGATGAGTCAGCAGTTAAGAGCACTTGTTGCTCTCGCAAAGGATCTAGATTTAGTTCTCTGCATTTTTATGGTGCCTCACAGCCTTCTGTAACTCCAATCCCAGGGATCTGATACCTTCTGAGAGCACCAGGCAAGCACATGGTGGACATATATACATGCAAGTGAAACACTCGGGCACATAAATGAATCTTAAACAAACCACACTGGGGGGAATAAAAAGCTGTGATTTCCCATGTTAAGCAAGTTTAGTGTGATAAATCCTTGGCCAAGTAAATGTCTTTATACTATCCAAAACTGCTTGAGAAGTTGAAAAGGAAATTAATCCTATATATTCATAGGTGTGTGTGTGTGTGTGCACATGTTTCATAAAGCTATTTTTGTTATATTTAACAAAGTACAATTGTGTCCTGATTAAGCTTTAAGAATTCTTACTTTTTATGTTCATTTTAGTCCTGTTACAACAGCTATAATTCAAAGAGGAACTCTGAGAAAGGGCTCAATTTTAGTTGCTGGGAAGAGTTGGGCAAAAGTTCGACTAATGTTTGATGAAAATGGAAGAACACTTAATGAAGCCTATCCCAGCATGCCAGTGGGAATCATAGGCTGGAGAGACCTCCCTTCTGCAGGAGACGGAATTCTTGAAGTAGACTCTGAGGTATTCAAGCCTAACTCCCTAATGTTAGACGTTATATGATGGCTTTATGTACCTGTGTATAATATTTGATGTTAAATAAGAGTGCTGACATTGAGATAGTTATAGTTTGTAAATGGTTATGGAGAGGACAGCATAACATTTCAGAATCTAACTAGTATTATAGTTTACAGATAAAGTTTTAAAACTGTTTCAGTTCTATATAAAATTCCTAAAATTATAAAATTAGTGGTTTCATACATGAAATTAAGCTGATTTCATAATGGGGAAAGCAGAAAGCCTTTAACCTAGCAGACACTGGTGTTGTTTCATTAAATCATGCCCGTCTTCCCTGTAAAGCCAAGGGCCCGTGAAGTTGTTGAATGGAGGAAGTCTGAGCAAAAAGAAGAAAAAGGCAAAGATAACCTGAAAATACTGGAAGAAAAGCGAAAAGAACACCAAGAAGCACATCGGAAAAACCGTGAGAAGTATGGCACTCTGAACTGGAAGGAGAGATCATATATAAAGTACCTTGAAAGAAAAGAACAGAAACCCTTAAAGCCCAAAGAAAAGGTAGAAAGGGACTCAAATGTACTTCCTGTAATTATTAAAGGTAATTTTTTGAAGGTTTTACAAGTATTTAAATGTTTTTTTTATTCTCATAATTCATATGGGACCCCTCTCCTTTAGTTTTATTTAGGGAGGGGAGAGTTGCAGTCTTGCTCTATAAGCCCAAACTAGCCTGGGCTTACTCTAGAAACCAGGCTGACCTTTCCTCCTGCCTAGCCTGTAAATGTCCAGGTTACAGATGTTCACTACCCCAGGAAACCCTTAATTGAAGTTGAAACTATTTTAGTGGTTTGATGTTCAATTTTTTTTTTTTCTGAGCAAGTATAGATTATATTGATTTCATTGCAAATGTATCTTAATTTGTATTTTATCAATTAGTTCTCATAATGCTAAAGTTAAATAAAAGTGATTTGATTTTAGTGATAAAGCCATTCCTGTCTTAGCTTTAAAATAGATTGCATTTTATATATCTGCCTTTTACAACCAATGCATTTTAAACTCTTGCTGCGCTTTTAGGTGACGTTGATGGGTCTGTGGAGACCATCTTGAACCTTCTGGATACCTATGATGCTTCCCACGAATGTGAACTAGAATTAGTGCATTTTGGATTGGGTGATATCAGTGAAAATGATGTTACCTTTGCTGAGACATTTGATGGTAAAGATTCTGTTAGCTGTATGTTAAACTGGGCTCTCTAGGTGATATTCTACATGTTTTACCTGTTTTGTGTTTGGCTGATCATTGGCCAGCATTCTCCTCTGTGCAGGAATATCGTAGCCCATCTGTCATGGCCACTGCAAACTTAGGAACTATTACAAGTCCCAAGTACTGTTTCTTGATTTGTTGTTGTTTAAAACATCATTATTGCCCTGGTCAAAGGGTGCAGTTCCAGGTATCTGTCACTCTTTGAGTGCTGTCAGCTGTTAGCAGTCTGTTTAGTACTTTACACCACCCTATGACCTTGTAATGCCAGCTCTAGGACAGTTGACTCCCCCTTCTAACCACCTCTGCCACCAGGCATGCATACACATTATACATGTAAGCAAAACATTCAAAATAAATCTAAAAAAAAAAATTGTTTTAAATCATTAAGAAAACATCCTTGTAAACAAGATGTAGTTTATAAAACTCAGTAATAAGTTAAATTACTAGTTTTCATGAAAGTCACAGAACTTCCCTATTGCTATGTAATTTACAAAGAAGGAAATAAAACCATTTGGATTTGACTTTCTGCCTCAAAGGTAAGTGACTGTAATGTAATGCTTGTGCTAACAGGATCTTATTTCTGCTTCCCAGGTGTTATTTATGGCTTTAATGTGGATGCAGGCAGTGCTATTCAGCAGTCAGCTGCACAAAAGGGAGTTAAGATTAAACTTCACAAAATCATCTACCATCTTATTGAAGATTTGCAGGAGGAACTAAGCAGCAGATTGCCCCACACGCTGGAGGAGTACCCAATAGGTGAGTGCTAACTGCTACTTTGCAGCATTTGAACTACGGCACTGTAAATAGCACCTAAAAAAGCAAAGCGTAAGAGAAATAGATTCACTGTCCCAGTACACAGTGTGTATTCTAGAAAAAAAATGACTACCATGAGTGAGAATTCACGGTGACTTGTAAGTCCCACACAAGTTACCTTAAGCCTAGAGGATACAAAAGCAAACAAAATGACTAAGAACTTGGCTCAAGTCTACACATGAACAGTGTTTATAATACAGGCTATCATAGAGGAGTCTTTGGTTTTGTCCTGGTATAATATATTGAAAGCATATAAAATACCAGATATTTTAAAGTATTCTAGAATATTCTTGGCCAGACTAAAGGCCAAACTTATTTTAAATTGTGAAATATTATGCTCATTTGCCTCAAATATATATAGTCCCACTTAAAACCAGTGACCAGAGTAAGGGAGTGTTATATAGTACCAACCCTAATAGTCCAATCCAATCTATGATCATGTTTTGTCTAGACTTGAAACAGGTTATAAAGTAGATTTTTCCACCTACATCAGGTTTATAAATTACATGTAGTTGTCATCTCTTATATCCTATGTAATCTGGACTAATTCTTGAATCTATCCTTTTAACTTTAACATTGTTCCCTTTTAAGATCTGGTTTTGCAGCTTGGGTCTATATAGCTTTATTTTAGGCTATTCTGACCTGCTAAATAGTATCACACTATACAAGAGTGTATTATGTTTTTGTTCCAAGAGCAATTTGGGACAGTTGAGGTTTCCAGAAATAAGTGGGCACAACAGGTATCACTACTACACCCAGTTAGCAACATGATCAAACTGCTTTGTTGTTAGACCACAGGTTACAGTTAGTGCTGCTCAGCATATTAAACAGAACCTGAAGTGACCTAGAATTCAGACATCTGCCTGCCTCTGTCTCCCAAGTATTGTGAATAAAGGTGTACACAACCATGCCTGCCTGGCAAGAGAAATAGAACTCTTTTCAGTCTATGCACATGTATGCTCTGTGCCCTGGAAGCCAGAAGTGGATGCTGGGTTTCCTAGGACTGGTGTTATAGATGATCACTAGCCACTATGCAGGTGCTAAGCATCAAGGTGGGGTCCTCTGGAAGGCAGTTACCTGTTACATGTCTGTATCTGCCTCCCAGCTCTTACACTGTTTTCTGCCTAAGGTGAGGCTTCTATACTAGCAACCTTCACTGTAACAGAAGGGAAGAAAAAAGTTCCTGTTGCTGGCTGCAGAGTTCAAAAGGGACAGTTAGAAAGACAGAAGAAGTTTAAATTAATCCGAAACGGCCAAGTTATTTGGAAGGGTAAGCAATATCAAAATCTATTTCTTAAATTGTACAGTCCCCATTGTGTAGCCATCCAAACCCTATGTCTGCATGTTTGACAATAGCCTTAGCTTACCCTCTAACTGCTCTACAGATAGGCTCCATCCCAATTAGGTCTGATAACACCCCGTAAAGTCTTTTGCTCTCCCAACATTTAACTCCTGTATTGTTTTGTCCCCATAACTGTGGATTGAACCCGAATGATCTCCAGACTTGCCTGCCATCTTTTCTTTTCTGGGTACTTCAAAAATAAAGATTTAGACTACCTTTAGAATGGGATATTTCAGATCAAATCAATCTTTTGGGATTCCCTGGTTAGGTACAGGGGTGGGGCACAGCAGGTAAAGGCACTTGCCACATACACCCTACAACTTGAGTTTAATATCCAAAACCCCATGAAGGTAGTAACCAAGTTGTCCTCTGACCTCCACAACTGCCATGGCACAGATCTTACACACTATATACCACTTAGTAGATAACTTGCTATTTGTTGAATATACTCACCGTGACTCTTTCTTTTAGGCTCATTAACCTCACTGAAACACCATAAAGATGACGTTTCAGTTATAAAAACTGGTATGGACTGTGGTCTTAGTTTAGATGAAGAGAAAATAGAATTCAAAGTGGGAGATCAAGTCGTTTGTTATGAAGAAAATAAAGTTCCAACTAAGACTTCTTGGGATCCAGGATTTTAAAAGCACATTAAAAATGGTAAAATGTATTGTTTTGGTTCCTTTATTTAAATGCAGGGTCCAGCTATCGTCTCCCAAGTGCTGAAACAGTAACTATGCACCACTATGCCTCTCTTATATAGAGGAAAAATCATGAACGAACACTGAAAACATTTAACAGCTCATGCACATACCAATACAGTATATTTCCTTATATTCCAGGCAGCACGTATCTCAGGAGGCTCTGAATCAATTAGCACTGTGAATTTATTTTTCTGAGTCTTATCTCTTAATGAAAGATCAAAGGGATGAGGAGGTAGCTTCTCAAGTCTACAGGATATTTCATACCCCCTTAAAGAATTCTGAACCAGGTGCTTCAGTGCCTGCCAGGAAAATCAGTTTATATTGGCTTAGACAATAATCTTACACATTACAGTGTAACTCTCTGGCTAAAGTCTTTGTCATGCAGCTGGCATCTCTCAGGTAGGAACCAAAAGGACTAGTAAGTCACATAGCCCAGGAAACATTCTTTAAATGTACAATAAAACACAACACTAAACATCAGTTCCTTCTTTTTATTAACTCATATACAACTACTTGTCTTCTGGTTTGTTGAAGCAGTAAGTCAGACAACACTTGCCACAGTAATGCCTGTCAAAGTGGCTACCCATGAAAACTCCAGCACCACATTCATCAGAAGGACACTCACGACGAAGTCGGCTGATTTTGCCATTTTCATCCACCTGAAAAACAAAAATTCACTGTAAGATGATTTCACAAAACATGTTCTTAAGTCTGATTTAAGTGACTCAAGCTCTTGATCTCACAGTGCTGATTTTTAGTGCTTTAAGTCGGTTCTGCAAATTAAAATCCTGTTTCCAAAGACTTAGAGCAGAATCTTAGAAGCAGCAGCAAAATGCAGTTTCTAATTATATAAACTCACTTAAATATCAAAGGGGAGTTCACTTTCAACTTATACTTCCAAAAGTCTATTGCTCAGGTCTTGTTCCAAATGCATCTGGCTTTGCTAACACTACACTTAAGTGGCTCACCTTATAATATTTCAGCACAGCCAACTTAACCTTCTTCCTCTTATGCTTATTCTTCTTGGGAGTGGTGTAAGACTTCTTCTTCCTTTTCTTAGCACCACCACGAAGTCTCAACACAAGATGAAGGGTAGACTCCTGTTAGTGGAAAAAGGAAACAGCAGCACTGTAGCATCAAAAATTCTGACTCCAGCTTGTCAAAAGGCCAGGTGTTGTTCTACTTGTCTGCTACCCCAGCACTAGGGAAATGGAGGCACAGGAATCCAGTTCAAGGAGGCCCAGAGGTACAGGAGACTGCTCTCCAGAAACCAAAAAGAATCAACTACCCACCACATATTTTAAAATCAGGGACAGCTACAGTACCCATCAGGTGTTAGTGGATACACTACTGTTCTATTTCTGCATGTTTTCCCTCAAACAAACCTTTTGAATGTTGTAGTCAGACAAAGTACGGCCATCTTCCAGCTGCTTACCAGCAAAGATCAACCTCTGCTGATCAGGAGGAATTCCTAATTAGAGGAAAAAATATTGGGCTCAACACAACAAGGTACATGCCCCCTATCTATAGATGTATCAAATAATTGCTATCCGTGGTCACTGCCTTAGTAGCAACTTTTTTATTCAAGAGTAAAACCCTGGAACTTTGTAAGCCAGGCTGACCTGGAATTCAGAGATTCACCAGCCTCTGCCTCCTTAGTGTTGGGATTAAAGGTGTGAGCTGGGCCACTGCCCAGCCTAAGCATTCTTTTTTTTTTTTTTGTCTGTTTTTCCGAGACAGGGTTTCTCTGTGTAGCCTTGGCTGTCCTGGAACTCACTCTGTAGACCAGGCTGGCCTCAGAAATCCGCCTGCCTCTGCCTCCCTGGTGCTGGGATTAAAGTCGTGCGCCGTGTGCGCCACTGCCACCCGGTTCAGCCTGAGCATTCTTAGGAGTTTGAATTGATTATGCCTGAACATTTTATAGTCTTTGTGAATCAGTAAGCAGGGAAAGACTAACTTGTTTAAAAAAAATTGCCTTGCAGAGTTCCCAATCAGATAGCCTATCACCACTCTCAGGAATATTTTATTTTCAAATGCATGTAAATCTGTTAATCTGTCTTCTACCCTAAGAGCAAACATGTCTAGGTCATACAAGCCAGCAATTTTTCCAGTGACAAAACTTTACTTGCCTTCCTTATCCTGGATCTTGGCCTTTACATTTTCTATAGTGTCCGAGGGTTCAACCTGCAAGTTTTGATATACGTAGTTAATATACAGTTACATAGTAAGAAGCTAGAGCAGTCATCTCATTAAATGCTAACTTTACACAAAACAAGCGAGATGAGCTTCAGCTAATCAATGAAGACGGCACAGCGGGCAACCTACCAAGAGTGCTACAATCCAAATTTGTTCCCAGACCAGGGCGAGCGAAGGCAGGGAAGCACACGATCGCGTCTGCCCGCAGAGAAGCTTCTCCCACCACATACCCTACATTTCGCCACTCCGGAGAGAGCAGAGAAACCGTACCGCACCGAAAACAAAACTTTGGCGTTTGCTAAGCACCTATTCTCAGCTCAAAGACAAGCTTCAGAACTCAGACTCAGAAACGCGCTCTCAAACACTGAGGGCCACAGTCGGGCCTTGGCTTCCGCAACGCCACCTGGCCCGTACCTCGAGCGTGATGGTCTTCCCCGTAAGGGTCTTCACAAAAATCTGCATCGTGGCTGCAGCTCCACCTGCATTCGAAAAGAGACGGATTAGACCCGACGACACCGGTGAGAGCGACGCGTAGGGCCACTAGACAGAGCCAGGCAACAGAGCACACACTCACCAACGATGGCGGATCGGAAAGGAAGAGCCTAGCGTGGAGGACGGGGTCTCCCGGCCGAAGGACCCGCCCCTTAGGCGGCCACGCATGTGCCTGCGCCCTGCAGCTGAATCGTGGCTGTCTAATGCAGTGCCAGACTAGCTTGGGCGTTCAATTTCTCTACGCTCTTTTCAAATTTTGGTTCAGAATGGTCTCAAAATGGTGTGTTCAACTAAAAATGCCTCAGAAGGCTTTCTTATACAGCCGATGCAATTAATAGGGGCTTTCTTTTAAAGGGGGCTTGTGGAGCATGAGAAAAGAGAGGTAAAACAAGTCTATCTGGGAATTGTAGTTTTACACCGCTCTCTTCTTGCTAGAACTACTTGTCCCAAGATGCATTTCCACACTTCCGGGATCCCTGATTACAATGTCTAAGCTGTGGAGTCAGGGTTAGGAGAGAGTCAGGTGAGGACTTGGGCATGAGACCTAGTGATTTGCTCGTGGTTGGGGCCTCTCCGGAATGCCCAGGAGGAAAGGCTTAAGGGCTAGAACGACATTTGGGGCTGAAGGTGTCTATCAGACCTTAATGAGGAGCTGGTCGGGGTATCCTCTGGCAACTCCTAGGCACCTGAAGTGCGGGGTTCTGCCTCTTCCAGTGTAGCCCCTTCCTTGGTCCTTCGCTATCCTCTCTCCGATCCGAAGAAGCTTTTGAGCCTCACGTGCCTTTCTAGTATGAAATGGTTAAATGTATTGGAATTTCATCTTTTCACGTTTTAAAAGCCATACAATAAGGGAATCTGCAGAATGGTTAGTCTTTGACTACAAGCTTGCATGTGGGGACTGTCCATCCTAGAGAAAATAGGAGCATGTGCTCTCGGAGAAACTTGAAGCTGTTAGAAGCTGGCTGTGCCCTTTCCCAGCCCCTTCCTTCTCCACCTCACAAACCCAGTGCCCTTTCTAAAGCACCCTCTCAGTATCTTTTCTTCCTATCCGTAAGCGTAGGCGTGCTCCGTTTTCTTATAAAGAGGATCCGTATCTTCCTAATAATCTGTTTGCTCTTTCCTCATGTTAATCTAGTTCTGCCTCCAAAGTACACATTTTGAAAAGTAAAAGTGGGGGGCTAGGAGATGACTCAGTAGGTAAATGTTCGATATGCAAAACCCTATGTTGGAACTCCAGCACCCACTTTAGAAAAGGCTGGTGTGCCTAGCGGAGTCTTTGACATGGTAGGCCAACAGAGACAGGAGACTCCCTGGATCATTGCCCAGCAGGTTCAATGAGAGATGGGGAACATTGACACTACCCACACCCACATGACACACATAATTCTTAATTTTTTGTTTGTTTGTTTGTTTGGTTTTTTCAAGACAGGGTTTCTCTGTGTAGCCCTGGCTGTCCTGGAATTCACTCTGTAGACCAGGCTAGCCTCGAACTCTCGAACTCAGAAATCCACCTGCCTCTGCCTCCCAAGTGCTGGGATTAAAGGTGTGCCCCACCACCGCCTGGCTCACATAATTCTTAAAATAAGACAGGGCTTCTGAATGGCTCATCAGTTAAGGGAGTTAACATCTGATCTGGAGTTCCAACCTTGAGAGTCAATTGGTAGAGAAAACCAACTCTAGCAAGTTGCCCTTGGACTTTCACAGGACTCCCTACCCCCGAACTAACTAAATGCAATAAAAATTTAAAAATTAAAGATAGACTGATTCAAATAGACCACACACACACAACTCAACACAACGTGATCCTCCTGTCTCCACACATGTACCCACACGAATGTGAACATAAACAGAAAAGTAAAAAAAGTGATGGTGTTATCCTACATCATTCAAATATTTTACTTTGAGGTTAAAGGTTATCTGAGCATGTGTAGGGCCCTAGAACTAATATTAAACACTACGAAGAGTAAAATGTGAGCTAGAGAGATGCCTCAGTGGTTAAGAGCACTGACTGCTCTTCCAGAGGTCAATTCCCAACAACCACATGGTGGCTTACAACCATCTGTAATGGGATCTGATGCCCTCTTCTGGTGTGTCTGAAGTCAGCTACAGTATAGTTATATACATAATAAAATAAATAAATATATACTAAAAAAAAGTTTGTTACCTTCAAGTAAGAGGAACAAAGACAAAACATAAAAAGATAGTTTTGTCAGAGAGAAAAAGTTGTTGGCCCATTAATAGGCCACCAAAGGAACTTGGGTTTCCACTACTACTACTCAGATGTGAGCACACATGCCCCAGTGATCTGCCCTTCCCCTGTCTTTTAACTTTGTTACTATTTGCAATTACATTATCTGTACTTTGTCTTACCAGATTGTAAGCTCCAAGGAGCCAGGACCCTATTTTACTTATTGCTGAATCCCTAGCAGTAAAATACTAAATAGACATCCAATAGTGACTGAACTAATGAGTAAAACAAATTGATTTTATATTTGAGAACACTTTAGGCCAATGATATGGGTCAAAAAGCTAATGCACTTGCTGTCAAGCCTGCTGATCCAGTCACTGGGACCTCCATGAGGAAGAAGAACCGACTTCCATTGTCCTCTGACCTCTATATGTATACCATGACAAGCATGTACCCCCACACACACACACACACTAAGTGATTTTTTTTTAAATTAAAGAACACTTTAAGCATACATTACTTATGACTTTGCTGGGACTACTTTATGTCTTCTTGTAAATTGACTTTTTGTTATCCAACTCATCAAATCTATTGTGCTGTCTCCTTTTTTTTTAATTTTTAGTTTATTTATTTGAGATAAGGCCTTTCTATGTAGCCTTGGCTAGCCAGGCTCTCACTATGTAGACCACTTGGCCTTGAACCACAGAGAATCAGCTGTTTTTCTGCCTCTCAAGTGATGAGATTAAAGATATGCACCACCATGGAGACTGGCGTCCTGCCTGATTCATGTTTGTGGTATTTATAGCATGATACATTAGTTTAGATAACTGGTTATCAGCTATATTGCCAACATATCATAAAATTAATTTAAACACTTATTCAAAGTATCATTATTTATAGTAGTAAAAGTTCGATGGCTAATGGGAATGGTTAAATAATTAGTGGAATCCCATACCATGAAATACTATGCAATAAATACTATCATTAGAGCTCTTTGGGAAAAAAATTACACATTTTATCATTTTTGACACAGAATCTAACTATGTAGCCCTAGCTGGCCTGGATTTTACTCTGTAGACCAAATTGGCCTTGAACTCACAAAGATCCAACTGTTTCTGCCTCTCAAGTGCCAAGATTAAAGGTGTGTCCCACCACAGCAGTAGTTTAAAATTTTTTCTTCTCTGATAGCTTCATATATTTAGTGAGTTTTAGTTTTTTTCATTATCATCCTGTCTCATCCCAACTCCTCCCACTGAAACCCTTCTTCCCAACAAGGCCCTTTCTGCCTGTTTATGTGTGTGTGTGTGCGTGTGCATGTGAGTGTATGTGTGTGCATGTGTGAATGTGTGTGTGTGTATGTGTGTGTGTGTGTGCTTTGTCAGCATTTATGTCTGTTGCATCACTTTCATGCCTGGTGCCAGTGGAAGCCGGAAGAAAACATCCAATTTGCTGGAACTGAGGTTAAAGATGGTTGTAAGTCACTATGTAGGTGCTGGGAATCAAATTCAGGTTCAATAAAAAAGTAACCAGTGCACTTAACTGAAAAGCCATCTCTCTAGCCCCAGAAGTCATGTTTTGTTGTTGTTGGGGTTTTATTTATTTATTTATTTAAGCATGTGGTGTATTTTTGTCATTTTCGTAGTGAAGGCAGGAAGGAGAGGTATTCAAGGTCATTCTCAGCTACATAGGGAGTTAGGGTTGCAACAAAGCCTATCTCTAAACAACAATTTAAAACAATACACAAGTCACCGAATTATGGCCATTGTGTGGTGGATGAGTGTCACAGGGCTAGGCAGACACTGAGGTAGAGAAGTATTTGACCTTGTTTGTATCAGCAAGAAGCATACACAGTCATCATTCACCAGATGAAAGAAATAAAATAAACTTTTGGAAGAGTGAAGTCTCGACTACTTACTGTCCATTTCACATACTTTAAAAGAATGAAAATGTGATATAAAATTTTTAAAAGAGGGCTGTGATATTTCTCAGTGGTAGATTGCTTACTTACCGTGTTCTAGACTCTGATTTAATCCCCAGCATTGTAAGATACATGGTGAGTTTGTTTTTAAGTGTTGAGTTGAAACCTAGGAAGCTATCATTTAATACACATGATGGGGTCTGCTTGGTTTCCAAAGGGAAGGGAGTTCTTTTATACTTGATCAGCATTCTGGCAGGGGGCCTTGGGTGGAGGTCAGAAGACAGCTTTGTGGAGTTGGTTCTCTTCTCCCACCTTTGTTTGGGTTCTGGATCTCCAGCTCAGGACTTCAGGCTCTTGCTGAGCCAGTATATCAGGAGACTAGCATAGGCATTTTAATTCATTGACTGAAATATTTACCTCAATAACAGATCTCTTAATGTTTTTCTGAGACATACATATTTTTAAATTGACTTTTGACCTAAGAGTTTTAGGCCTACACATTAACTGATTGTCATGTTTTCTTTCAGGTTCACTAAAGTTTTTTGGCTTTGTTGCAAAAGGAGGTCAAGGTTTAATTTTTCTCCAGTGAACAAGCTTGCAGATTAAGATTTATGTCAGTCCAAGAAGTGAACAAACATGCAGTTCTCCCTCCCATCATTAGTAGAAATGACAAGGAGTTTTTGGAAAGCATACAAAGATACATAATTACAGAAACCAAAAGAGTGGGTTGCAACGAGGAAGGACCTGCTGATGAATATTATGCCATATACCGAAACGTTTTCGACAAGGTACCATGATGCTCTTGAGTAGGGCATGTCTGACCATTGCTTTCTGGATGCTAGTTTGCAGGAGTTCATCCATTTTTTTTTCAATAACTTGGTTGTACTCTCTGGTAATCATTTTTACCATTTCAAGTGAAGGTGCTAATTTGCTAGAATTTGCATTGTGAACAAGAACTAGTATTTTATGTTCTGGGTTTGTTTGTGGTATCAGTAAAATCTTGGTTTGGATATGATATGGCATGTTAAATTGAGACCTCTTAAGCCAGGTGCTATGCCACATGCCTGTCATCCCAGCTGATAGGGAGGCTGAAGCTGGAAAATCCTTTGCAGTCAAGAGTTGGCAGCCACCATGAACAACATTATGACATAGAATCAACGAATGAATCAGTGAATGAAAATTTATCTAAACAGTTTAAGCCCTTTTGGAGGTCTAAATATGGTGATATTCCTTTGCATTCCCCACTCTAATGCTTTTCAGTATATTAAAAATGGTATCTATCAGTGTTCTATTGAGACTGGGTCTTCTAGCACACTGGCATGGTCATTGATCATGGAGTCGCTGCGGTTGTATTGACTACTCACTCACGTACTTGAGCTGGATTATTAGAGCATGTAACAGGAACACGTGAGATAAAAGATGAGCAAGAACAAGTATCAGAGTACTTAATGTGGAAAGCTTTTCCGTATGAAAGGGCCCTCTTCGCAGTGGACAGGTGGTGGTTATGGCAAAAAATTTAAAAAGCACTGTATTCCTCAGATACCTTTTTCTGGTACTTGCTGCAGATTAATGACCTCTCTAGATCTCTTGTGATAACATAGATGTCTTCCTGGATAGCTTTCTTTAGATACTATTTAGCTAGGAAAAAAAAATCTCTGAAACAAAACACTTGTGGGGGATAACACACCCAAGAAATGTAGCAGAGAAAAACAAGCATAATCTCAGATTTCAGAGAAAATTTTGGATCAATTACTTTTATTCCCTATATATCATCAATATTTGAAATACAAAGTTTTTTGTTTTGTTTCTTAACCTATTTAAATTTTTAATAATTTATTTTTGTATGAATGATGAATATGCAAGATTAAGAAAAAATAGCCCTAATAAAGGGGCATGTGCTGTGCTCCACCACCCCCTCCCTCTCCTCCCTGCATGGAAAGTGTCCTTTCTGAGGGCACTTAGGTTTCTTTGTTAACCTTTCTACTGTTCTTTTCCTCTGTTATCCTTCCTGATAGATGCTTTGCTTACAGATTATTGGAAACCATGACCTTATATGATGTGGACTCTTTTCACAGTTGTTTTTGACAAGTTGAGATGCAGTTAGGAGCTCTGATCTGGTTTCCCTTGTGAAGGTGAATGAGTTCAGACTGCAGTATCTCAGTGGGGGGTGGAGAGATTACTCAGTGGTTAAGAGCCTAAAGTGCTCATCTAGAAGACCTGAGTTAGATTTCTAGCACCCGCAGCAGGTAATTAGTTCATAGCTACAACTCCAGCTCTAGGGGATCTGAAACCTCTGATTTCTTCAGGAACCTGCACTCACATGCACACACCTATACACAGACACACATACAAATCATTAAAAGTAGTATAAAAATAACGTAAAAATTAAGAGACTAGGTTTCAAAGGAGTAAGAGATGATATATAATTAAAAGATCTACAGTTGAGAAATGTAGACCTAAAAAAAAAAAAAAAAGAGAGAGAGAAACGTAGACCTAGTATTACATCAGTTCATGTCTCATGTACGAATTCATACCAAGTATAAGAAAGCCTTTCTCATAGCCAGGATCGCAGTATCTGCATAGTGACCCACGGAGAGCGTATGCTTGGTGGTTGTTGTTTTTAGTGCCTACTCATGTTTAGTTTGGTGTAAGATGTTTATATGTCTAATAATTATGTTTCACCTAAAAAATAGCCTGCTTAAAAGGCTTTTGATCACCATATCTTCTGTTAAGTTCAGTGCCACAGACAGAAAAATCGTATTTCAGGTAATAGACTATGTCAATGCATACAAGTCCATTCTTACTTCAATCAAAAAAGAATATGATGCCTTTATTGAGACAATAAAGAAAGGCCGAAGAACTGCTTTCTATCTTCATGGAAAACTTAAAGTTTTGGCAGCAGAGCCTACAGCATTGGTGTATCACCAGAGAAGAGCAATCCAACTTGAAGCAAAGTGAGTGTGTCGATAACTAGCCAGAAAGGTATCGTGCTATTGGGTGATAATCAGTGAGTCTTTTTTTAAAAAAAATTACTGTTTTCTTTATGTTATGATTTTGAGACAGGGTGTTTTAGCCAAAGCTAGCTGTAAATTCACCAGGCTCGTCTTGCTCAAGGCTTCCAGCCTTCAAGTTACAGGTTACAAGATCATACCATGCCTGCCTCTAATTAAAATGTTATTTTAAGCTACATTTTATATTCCCTTCTCCTACCAATTATTATATATTTCAAGTAAAACTATTAATTTTGCTTAAGGATTGAATGACCCCTCTTGGTATTATGAAGGTACATTGTAGTGTCATAAAAGGGGGGGAGTTATTGCATGCACGGGAGATTTGACAGTTCACGTTCATGATACCCACAGCGCTTAATCAATGATTCCAGCAGTAAGAAACCCACCAAGGAGACTAGAACCTCCTTGAAAACAATTTAAAAAAAAATTAGATTTCACTATGTAGCTCTGGATTACCTCAGATTTACAACAATCCTCCTGTCTCAGCCTCCCAAATGCTAGTTTCTTGTCTTCAGTGTGGTCTAATAATACTTTCCACTTCTGGCCTCCAGAATGAAATGTTACTTTAAGTCACCAAATGTGTAATAATTGTTGCAATAGCCCCCAGCAAAATGACAGTTCCTCTTCCTCCCTCCCTCCCTCCCTCCCTCCC
>NW_021604569.1:1329912-1347735 GCF_004785775.1 Grammomys surdaster | reverse complement strand
TTTCTTTCTTTCTTTCTTTCTTTCTTTCTTTCTTTTCCTTTCTTTCTTTCCTTCTAGCTTCTTTAAGCCTAGTTGGTGGCTCATACCTGTAATCCAGCACTTGGGAGACTGAAAGAGTAAGATAACAAATTCAAAGCCAAATTTAGCTGCATAATGAGCCCCTTCCAAAAAAGAAAAAGAAAAGAATGGGCAGGGGTGGCGCACTCCTTTAATCCCAGCACTTGGGAGGCAGAGGCAGGCAGATTTCTGAGTTCAAGGCCAGCCTGGTCTACAGAGTGAGTCCAGGACAGCTAGGGCTACACAGAGAAACCCTGTCTCAAAAAAACCAAAAAAAAAAAAAAAAAAGAAAGAAAGAAAGAAAGAAAAGAAAAAGGGAAAACTAAAAATACTTTTCCAGTTGTAACTGAATAGATGGTGTTTTATGGCTAGATAACATTTACTGATTTGCACTGGGGTTCGCAATATGCTTTTATTGGAGATCTGAAAGGAAATTGTTCCTTATTTGTAGTGTGTCAGCTTCTGAGTATGGGTTTTCTAAACTTCTAGGTCATAATGGCTCAAATTATAATTAACCAAATAAAACAAAAATCTAGTCTTTTTTTAATATCATGAATCAAGAATTAGATTGGTTGTGACAAGCATATGAAAGCATTTCTGTTTTTTTTTTTAAGAATGAGGATTATTGAAAAAAATTCCAAAGCGATTCAATTGCAAATAGATGAGATGAGACAGCTGAGAATGGAGTATGACAAGAAAGAAGTAAAGGTCTGTGCTTCCTCCACGCAGCTCTGGAAGCCCATCCCAGGTGCAGTGCATTGTCTACACTTCTATTTCAGACAGACTCCCCAGTGTGTCCAGATGGCTCCCTCTTACACAAGCTAGTACACAAGCTAATATTGTAATACCTTCAGTAGTATGTTGTGCAAGCAACTTTAGGCAGGGTCCTCGTAGAGACTCTGCACAGAGTAAACTTCAAGCAATCCTGAAGGATGTGAAGACTTGCAATCTGGCCAGTTCACCTGGTGTACAGTCAGAAGCTCTCACATCAATGTCGGCATCACTTGAGAACTATTAAAAGTGGAAATCTGTGGAGCTGGTAAGATTAGTCAGTAAAGTGGCTACTCTGCAAACTCAGGGTTCAAACCCCTCTCTCATGCAAAAGCCAGTGCCTGCTCTGTAATCCAGTTCTGGGGTGGACAGAGACTGGTGGAAACAAGTGGATCCCCAGAGCTCATTGGCTTAAAGAAGACAGCTAGTATAAACCGTCATGTCCACACAGGTATATATACATACTTGCTGCACATGTACACACACACACCACAAATAATTTGTGGATCCAATCTCAGACTTAAGATATCAGAAACTTAGTGATTGAGTCCAGTGGGTGATAATTGTCTGAAGTTCTGGTTATTCTGATTGAGAGCCACTGATACATTAACAACTGTAGTGTATTAAGTTTGCTGAATGTCATTCATGGTGATGTCCAAGTTCACTGGTTTCATGTCTTTAATGTCCTTACTCTTGCTAAATTTGAGAAATGAAGTATATCCTGGCTTCATGTGGAATTCAGAGAGATTAGTTTGATGAACAGATTGTGACTTACAAGACTAAAGATAGTAATTTGAGGATAGTAACTCCAGTACTTACAGGTTTTTTTTTTTGCTCAGTGTTTATCCAGAGACAGAACTGGTAGGTGAAAGCTTTAGAAAGACAGATTTGGCTGGGCAGTGGTGGTGCACTCCTTTAATCCCAGCACTTGGGAGGCAGAGGCAGGCGGGTTTCTGAGTTCGAGGCCAGCCTGGTCCACAGAGTGAGTTCCAGGACAGCCAGGGCTACACAGAGAAACCCTGTCTCAAAAAAAACCAAACAATCAAAAAGAGAAAGACAGATTTGGACTATATTGAATGATCTGTGGTTTAGGGTAATGAACTATTCTGTACTACAAAATTTCAACCCAGGTTTTCAAATCATCTTACATTTGGTAATAGTAGGGCTACTTTCAAATGCAAAATTGTGACTAGCAAACTCCAAATAATACATGTGAATAAACACAGAACACACAGCACATTGGCTAACTGCCAAGAAGAGTCTTGGGGAGGGAACGCTTAAGATCTGAAAGGGTTAATCCTGAGTGTAGGGAAATTCTGGAGAGGGTAAATGTGGATTGTGTCTTGTTTTTTTAATGCTCTACTTTTTATTATTTTTAAAAAATTTTTATTTATTTACTTTACGTATATGAGTACACTGTAGCTGTCTTCAGACACCCCCAGAAGAGGGCATCGGATCCCATCACAGATGGTTGTGAGCCACCATGTGGTTGCTGGGAATTGAACTCAGGACCTCTGGAAGAACAGTCAGTGCTCTTAGCCACTGAGCCATCTCTCCAGCTCCACCCCCTTTTAAAATGTATTTATTTATTTATTTATTTACTATGTACACAGTGTTCTGCCTGCATATATGTATGCAGGCCAGAAGAGAGCACCAGACATCACTGTAGATGGTGAGTCACCATGTGGTTGCTAGGAATTGAACTCAGGATCTCTGGAAGAGCAGCCAGTGCTCTTAACCTCTGAGCCGCCTCTTCAGCCCCTTTTTATTATTTTTTGTGTGTTTGGGTGTTTTGTTTTGAATGTATGTCTGTGCACCACATGCATGCCCAGTACCCATAGAGGTTAGAAGAAGGCATTGTATCCCCTAGAACTGAAGTTAAGACTCTAGTGAGACACCCTGCGAGCACTAGAAACTGAACCCACTCTTCTGTTAGTAAAGCCAGCACTCCTAACTAGTAAACCATCTCTCCAGCCCTGGGTAGGTATCTTTTTCTTTTTCTCAAAGATGGGTTCTTTCTATGTAACCTGGTCGTCCTGGAACTTTCTATGTAGACCAGGCTGACCTTGGACTCACAGAAATCCACCCACCTGTGGGTGGATTATCCCTCTCTCAGTACTGGAATTAAAGGTGTGGGGGTGGGGGGGAGGGAGGGAGGAAGGGAGGGAGGGAAGGGGAAAGTGTGTGTGTGCGTGTAATGAACACAAAGGACATTTCAAGAGTAAGAGACATCTCAAGATTTGGTAGGCATCAGTTTTGTGTTAGAAAAGATAAACTTGTAGCAGGTTAGCTCCTGGAGGGTAATGGAAGCTGTGGTGTGAGAGAAATCCACTGGCCTGATCTTCAGTCGTTAGATGCTCTGATTGATACTGAACTATCCTGGATGCTGCATAAAACTCAGAAGGAGTGGAGAGTTTGCCTATTTTGTATAAGGCTAGGGTTCTCAGTACCACAACAAAGAAACAAATATATGTTAAAAAAACCAGCCTATTAGCGTTACAATTTTGTAATAATGGTATTTATGTTCAGTAAGCTACAAGTACCTGTTAGTGTTCCTGAATTATTTTATAATACAATAAACATTCCTAAATGAGGCTCAGGGTTTTTGTTTGTTTTCCCGTAGGGATGACTCTCCAGGATTCTGTCAATCTGGAAGCTCTTAATAAACATAAGCAGTATCTTCAGGATAAATATATAAAACTTAAACAAGACATGTCAACAAAGTATGTACCAGCCCAAAAGAAAATTGATCTAGATGAGGAAATGATTGTGATACTAAACCGGCGAGATATAGCTGAAAATCTGAACAAAGACCTGAAGTTTCGGTATGAATGTTGGTTATTATAGGTGTTAAAGGCTTTGCCTGTGTTTTCTCTCGATCTGCCACGTGACCCCGCTCAGTGTGTTGTCCGTGCTTGTCTCTCTGCCACGTGACCCCACTCAGTGTGTTGGCCACGCTTGTCTCTCTGCCACGTGACCCCGCTCAGTGTGTTGTCCGTGTTCTTTTGCAGCCATCAAAGACTGCAGGTTATTTCACGCATACTTTCTTCATGGGTGAAGAAGAACATGAGAATTCCATTTCAAGATGTCATGGAGAGAATTCGGAAAACCAAAGCTATCTATGGTAGTTTATCTGTATTTTTAATTAGCAAGAACAGAAGAAGGCACTTTACCCCAGAGCTAAAGGTTTTCCTAGGCTTAGTTTTAAAAATGTAAGCAAAAATATACTATTCTTAGATTAGGGATTAGATGATGGGGGAAAGTGTAACCCTGGTGAGGCAGTGAGAAAAACACCTGGGGCTGGAGATGGCTCAGTGGTTAAGGGCACTGGCTTCTCTTTCAGGGGACCCACGTTCAGCTCTCAGCACCCATATGGTGGCTCAAGACTGTAACTCCAGTTGCAGGGCATGACACCCCCATACCGACATACATGCATGCATAACACCAATGCACGTGAAATGTAAATGACTTTGTAAAGAGAGAGGGGGAAAATATCCTCATTCTTGAGAATGAGGTCGGGAAGGGGACGTGACTCACTTTAGGATGGGGCTGGTGCTGTGTGAAAGCAGAGTAAAACCCGTTGTTGGCTTATTTCTATTGTTAAACAGGTTGTTATCTCATTACAAATTGTCCTTTCAATGTTTAGGAGATGACAACATTGTTGATGAGCTATTTGAAGATGATCCAAACAAGACAAAAGAAGCTATAGTTATGCTTTACTACATTGAAAGGCAAATATCATTTGTATTTTGGGTTTGTTGTTTGTTTGTTTTGGGTGGGTTTTGTTGTTGCCTTTCTTTTTGTTTGCTTGTTTATTTTGTGATAACTTCTCACAACCCAAAAAGCCTCAGTACAGAATGTAGGATGGCCTTGAACTCCTGATCCTCCTACTGCCCCCCTCCTGACTACTGGCTTGCAGGTTTATCTTTTGTAGTTTGAAAATTCTGTTCTAGCTGACAAATTAGAAAAAAAAAATTAGAAATTTCTTTTTTTTCATAAATTTTTGTTTTTTTTTTCAGAAAATTATAGAATACCCTAGCTACTCCAATCTTTTTGTAATTATTTTTATTCTATGACATATTAAGTTACTTGTTACTATATAATATTTATTTTTATTTTTAATTACACTTTTTTTATTTTATGAGGGTAGTGGGGATAGCAGTCCGAGTACAAGTTGAAAGAATTCTTGCATAATTCCAAATCACAGACCATCATTGTAGAGACTAGGAACCTGAAGCAGCTGGTTGTATTATATCCAAAGTCAAAAGCAGAGAGCAATGAGCACAGGCTCTACATGTATTATCTGAGGTAGACGTAAAGTATTCTAAAGCATTCACCTTTAAAATTAATTTATAGGCTGCCAGGGTGGTGTGTAATCAGCATATGTAATATCTATGCTCTTAAATGTTAAACAGTTTTCATTGTTTGATTTGTTTGTTGTTGTGTTACAAAGAAATGGATACAGATAATTTAAAGCACTAAAGACTATCTTATTTTCTTACACAATATATTTTCCTGAGTCTAGCAGGATTTTTAAAATTTAGTATCATTTAAAAATATTAATTGTTACTACTTTTTAAAATGTTCATTGGTGTTTTACCTGCATGTATGTCTTTGTGAGGCTTTCAGAAGCTCTGGAACTAAAGATGCAGACAAGTGTGAGCTGCCATGTGGGTGCTGGGAATTGAACAGTGTTCTTAACTGCTAAGCCATCTCTCCAGTCCCCCCCCCAAATATTTATTATTTTTAAGTATGCACATGCATGAGTTTGTGTACATGAATTTTGGTGCCCACCAATGCTGGAGGAGTCAGATCCCCCAGAACTAGAGTTACAGGTGGCTGTGAGCCATCCTGCATAGATGCTGGCAACTGTCAAACATGGGTCTTCTGCAAGAGTGTTTTTAACCACTAAACCATCTTCAGCCCAAATTTAGTATGGTTTTTAATATTTCGTATGTGTTTGTACATGCATGCACATGTGAGTGGTTGCACATGAGTGTACAGACCAGAGATTGGGGTTAACATTCTCTAATTGCTTCTCCGTCTTATTTACTTACATATTTACTGTCTAATTCACTTATTTAATGTGAGTGTACGCATGCATATACCACCACACAAGCTGGGTCCAAGGACATCCTAGTGGAGTCAGCTCTTTGAGCCCAATTTACACAGGAGGGCAAGCTCAGGTCACCAACCTTCTCTGAATCCTGAGGGAGCCTCTGCCTTGTCGGCACCGGGATGAGAAGCTCTACGCTGTGCCAGGGTGTACGTGGGTGGTGGGTATCTGGACTCAGGTCCTCACTTTTGAGCGGCAAACACATCACATACCAAGCCATCAGACTCCAGCTACAGTTTTCACTGGATAGGAAAACCTTTGTTGAGATTTGAAGTCTTAGACATTTTGCTCAATGTTACTTGTTTTTTTTTTTTTCCACTTTATTCAACATTCATTTGAGGCACTGTGTCACCCCTCTTTTCCTAAAAAGGGAGCTTTGCTGTGTGAAGGAGGCTTATGTGAAATATTATCTCTGCTTGTGTTGATGAGGGTTTCATACCTGACAGACCAGCATTGGCTTCTGAATGTCAGGAACATAGCTTGGTTCTGCAGCTGGGCTGCGTGTGCGCTGGGTTATTTCTCCTAGGTCCAGTTGCTAAGCAGATAGCTCTTTCCTGATTATCTGTGAGAAGAGAAGCCCCAGCTCACTATGAACCCACTTTCTGTTTTCTGTGAGAGGTTTGTGGGGACAGAGTGCAGGGTCAGGTTCAAAGTTCCTCAGAGGATGTGAATTTAACACGGAGACAAACAGGTCAAAACAAACTCTAGAGCCGGGTGGTGGTGGTGCACGCCTTTAATCCCAGCACTTGGGAGGCAGAGACAGGTGGATTTCTGAGTTCGAGAGTTCGAGGCTAGCCTGGTCTACAGAGTGAGTTCCAGGACAGCCAGGACTACACAGAGAAACCCTGTCTCGAAAAACAAAACAAACAAACAAACAAAACAAAAAACCCCCTAGGATTCTAGGGAAACACTGAACATGGTACTGAATAAATGAATTTAGTTATAACTTATTAGAGTACTATTTGTTTTCCACTATATCATTATACTTAATTTCTAATATTTGGGTTTTGTGTATCATTGTAATATGTTTTAAAATGCTATGGTTGTAGGTTCAATGAATTAATCTCCCTTGGTGAATATGAGAGGGCAGCTTGTTTTGCAGCAAACAGTCCAAAGAGAATTCTTCAAAATACTGGTACAATGAATAAATTTAAGGGTAAGCAAATCTCTCTGAAATATATATATATGCAAATTATACTTATTTTCTTGATAGAATGAAAATAGTATTCTAAGAGGCTAGTCTTTTATTGCCCCATCTTTATTATTTGTTGTTTCCTTAGCTGTAGTATTAGGGATTTCTTTTGATTTTCTAAGTTAAATTATGAAGTGTTTCATACATGGGAAAGCATGAAGAAATGTAGCATTAATATACCCACCATCAAGATTTTATAATATTAATTTTTTTGGTCAAACATGTTCCATGTGCTTTTTTAAAGTTTTGTTTTTTGATTTTTTTTGTTTTGGTTTGGTTTTTTTGTAGATTGGAATCATAAAATAAATTATACATTTTAGAGGTATGATGCTGAGTGTGAAATATGGGGGCTTCATACATGCTAGGCAAGTACTCTACCATGGAGATACACCCCAGCCCAAATACTGTATAAAGTACGTAATTTGCTAAGATTGACATTTGCACAGGCCCATCACATATACATACCCATGGCATCATCACCACAAAGCTCCCTCAAGCCCATTGGCAGGTTTCCTCTTCCACTCCTCACACCCACTCCTGTCTACAGGCTCTCCTCCCAGACTCCATGAAACCACTAATTTGCTTTCAGTTACCGTAGGTAAGTTGTTTTTTTCTATAACTAAAAACAGGCTGTAGGTGGTGGTGTTAGCATTCTGTCTAAACTCTACCCCCACAGTTATCTGGCAACAGCCAGGTATGCTCCTCCCTACAGTTACCTGGCAACAGTCAGGTTGGCCTGGCCCACTATAAAAGGGGTTGTTTGCTCCCTCCTCTCTCTCTTCCTCTCTTGCCTCTTGCTTCTCTCTTGCCCCCCCACCACGTGCTTGTGGCCAGCCTCTGTTCTCCTCTACTTCTCTTTTCTCTTTTCCTCTCCTCTTCCCTTTCCTCCCCTCTCCTCCCACGCCCCATCTCTCTGCCTCTACTACTGTTAGCATTTTGTCTAAACTCCACCTCCACAGTTACCTGGCAATAGCCAGGTAGGCCTGGCCCAACATAAAAGGGGCTGCTTGCCCCCTCCTCTCTCTTGATCTCTTGCCTCTAGCTTCTCTCTGTCCCCTCGCCCCTCCTCCTTCCCTTCCCCCTCTCCACGTGAACATGGCCAACCTCTACTTCTCTACTCTACTTCTTTTCTCTTCTCTTCTCTTCTCTTCTCTTCTCTTCTCTTCTCTTCTCTTCTCTTCTCTTCTCTTCTCTTCTTCTCTTGTCTTCTCTCCTCCTCCTCCCCCTCCTCTTCCTCCTCCTCCTCTTCTTCTTCCTCTCTCTCTCTCTCTCTCTCTCTCTCTCTCTCTCTCCCTCCCTCCCTCCTGGCTCCCCTCCCCATGCCCTGAATAAACTCTATTCTATGCTATACCAGTGTGTGGCTGGTCCCTGGGAAGAGATGCCTCACCATGGGCCCACTGAGACATCCTCTTCCCACATACCTCACCACACAGCCATAGAACATATTCTATATCTCTTTATCTTTTTATAAACATCAGGAGGTATTATAATTATTATTATTTGGGGTGTAGAGTCTTACTGTCAGGGGATATGAGACTGGCAGATGGCTGGAGAGGGAAGCCATAAATAAGTAACAAAGTAGAATGTTTGCAGAAGTGACCCTTCTGCACAGCCCCCTTCCAGCTGACCTATCCCTGGGATGTGTCCCAGCTAGGACTTGGAGGGTCTTTGAGCCAGTAAATCTACTCTTTGTCTGTGCTGACCAACTCAAGATGAGTAGAAGGGAGTCCATCCCAGGCCAAAAATCTGGAGCCCTTTATGGGGATGTTGGTTTCTAAATTCCATTATATGGAGACTGTCCTTGTGCGTGTATGGAGGGGGCGGGAGGGAGATATTTAGTTTATTCATCTGTCATTGGACATATTGAATGATGGAAATAAATAATTGAGGAAGACACAAATAAATAGAAAGATATTAAGGGAGACCCTATAGACCAGCAGTCTCAACTAACCTGGACCCTCAGAATCTCTCAGACACTGAGCCACCAACTAGGCAGCACACACCAGCTGATATGAGGCCCCCAACACATATACAGCAGAGGACTGCCTGGACTGGACTTAGTCAGAAAAGATACACTTAACCCTTGAGAGACTTGGGGTCCTAGGGAGTGGGGAGGTCTGGTGAGGTGGGGTGGGGGGCCATCCTCATAGAGCCATGGGGGCGGAGGGAGGTGTGAGATGTGGAACAGTCAGAGGGTAGACCAGGAAGGGGATACAGTCTAGTCTGTAAAAAGAAAAAAAAAGATTAAAGAATAAATAAAAAGAAGAAGGAGGAAAAGGAAGATATTTTCTGCTCATGGGGTAGAAGAATAAATATTGTTGAGACACCAATAAAAGCAATGTTAAGATTCAATATAATCTTTGTAATTCAATAGCATTTTCTTTTCTTTTTTTTAAAGATTTATTTATTTATATGAGTACACTGTTGCTGTCTTCAGACACACTAGAAGAGGGCATCAGATCCCATTACAGGTGGTTGTGAGCCACCATGTGGTTGCTGGGAATTGATCTCAGGACCCCTGGGAAAGCAGTCGGTGCTCTTAACCGCTGATCCATCTCACCAGCCCCCAAGGTACCTCTTATAAACGCAAACATTTAACTGGGGCTGACTTGCAGTTTCAGAGATTTAATCCATTATCATAATAGGAAGCATTCAGTCAGACAAGGTGCTGGAGAAAGAGCTGAGAAGTTTGCATCCTAATCTGAAGGCAACTAGTGGGTGGAGCCTGAGCATAGGAGTAGACCTCCAAAGCCCGCCCCCATAGTGGCACACTTCCTCCAACAAGTCCACACCTCCTACCAGTACCACTCCAGGCCCTAGTCCCCAGAGGCTTGTTCAAACACATGAGTTATGGGAGCCATACTTAGCCATAGCATAATGTGAAATACATTTAGTCCAACTTCAAAAATCAGAAGTTCAAAGTCTCTTTTGAGATTCATGCAATCTTTTTTTTTTTTGGTTTTTTAAGACAGGGTTTCTCTGTGTAGCCCGGGATGTCCTGGAACTCACTCTGTAGACCAGGCTGGCCTCGAACTCAGAAATCCACCTGCCTCTGCCTCCCAAGTGCTGGGATTAAAGGCGTGCGCCACCACCGCCCGGCAACAATCTTATAATTTTAATCCAATAAAAAATCAAAATCAAAAAGCAGATCACATAGTTCCAACAACATATCATTACATTA
Source organism: Grammomys surdaster (assembly GCF_004785775.1). Lineage (NCBI taxonomy): Eukaryota > Metazoa > Chordata > Mammalia > Rodentia > Muridae > Grammomys > Grammomys surdaster. Next base: position 1,337,418 of record NW_021604569.1, on the reverse strand, counting down.
CCATTCCAAAATGTCATAGTGAGGAAATACTGTACTAGAGCAATACCCCAGACCAGCTGGGCAAACTCCAAACTCCTCGTCTCCAGGGCCAATGTCAAAGCACTCTTCAGATCACCCACTCCTTTCATCCTTGTTGACTTCTGTTGGCAGATCTGGCATTCAGCAACAGCAAACTTTGTTCTCTGGGGGTGGCTCTACACCTTCTTAGCAGCTTTTCTCGGCAGGAATTCCATGGCTTTGACATTTCTAAAATCTTGGAGTATCCAAAGCAACTTCAACTTTACAGCTATCTGTTCCAATGTCTGGGATCCACACATGATCTTCTGGGCTCCTCCAAAGGGTTTGAGTCACTTCTCCAACTCTGCCCTCTGGAGCACTCTAGGCTCTGGGTGACTCCACTGCTGCTGCTGCTCTTGGTTGTCATCTCATGGTGCTGGCATCTCCAACATGCCGGGGTCTTCTACTGCAACTAGGCCTTACCAATAGCCTCTTATAGGCTCTTTTCATTATGTCAAGTCTCGACTTCTTTGCATGACCCCTTCAGTCCTGAGATGAACTGCAGCTGAGACTTCACCCTTCACCAATGGCTTTTCCTGGCCTCTAACAATTCCAAGCCTCAGGTGCTCTTCATGACTCCTTCATGCCTTCAAAACCAGTATTACCTGGGTGATTCTTACATACTACCAAGTCCAGCTGCAGTCTGAGGTACAACATTGGTTATTTCTGGATACAGCTTCTTTGTGCTCTCAGAAAACACTTCCCAGAAGATTTCACCTCAGTGATTCTGGTCTCTTCTTAATCATCACTAATTTCTTAGCTCCAGCTAACCAGCATCAATTGTCCCAGTAACCCCTTCTATTATTGACTGTAAACCCAGAGCCACATGGCCAAAGCTACCGAGTTCTTCTGCTTGCTGGGGCTGGAACATGGACCACTTGTTCTATTACATTATCACCAACTTTCTGTTTTCCAACACCTTCACTGCCTAAGCTTGACTGTCCTGGAACTTGCTCTGTAGATTAGCCCTGAGCTCAGAGATCTGTATAGCTCTCTCTCCTGAATGCTGAGATTAAAGGCATGTACCACCATGTCTAGACTTAAGCTTTTCTTTACCTGGAACTTGTTCTGTTCTGTATCAGGCTGGCCTTGAATTTAGAGATCTGCTTGCCTCTATCTCCTAGGATTAAAGGCATGTACTATCATACCTGGACCTAAAACATTCCATGGCTTTCCAAATCCAAAGTTTCAAAATCTACATTTCTCTAAACAAAAACATGGCCAAGGCTATCACATCCATACCTGAGTCATTGCTATGAAAAGACATCATGACTAAGGCAACTCTTAATGAAAGCAAATATTTAATTGGAGCTGGCTTGAATTTCAGAGGTTTAGTCCATTATCATCATAGCAGGCAGACATAGTGCTGAAGAAGGAGCTGAGAGTTCTGCATCTTGATCTGAAGGCAACCAGGAGAGACTGGCATCCTCAGCCAGCTAGAAGGAAGCTCTCTTCCACTGTGGGTGGAGACCTCCAAAGCCCACCCCCACAGTGACACACTTCCTTAAACAAGGCCACACTTCCTAACAGTACCATTCCCTATGGGCCAAGCATATTCAAACCACCACAGTAGATTCCCCTTTAAGGTCTGTAGCCTCTCCAGCCACTGATAGTTGTCTAGGTTACAAGCATGCATTACCTTCTATTGATTAGGAGATATCTGAGCTTCTGATGGCTCTCAGCTATTTTTGGCATCATTTGGCTTGCAGACAAATCACCATGGTCTCTGCCTCCATCGTTATAGCGATATTATTAGAAAAAAATGTAGAATTTATTCTGTATCTATTGTTAACGGTTTGGAAAATGTAAAGAAATTAAAGAGTAATATGAACTACAAAATGCAATCTAATTCTTAATGAACTGGACTCAAACTTCTCATTCTTTTTTTTTTTTTCTTTTTGTAGCTATTGGAAAAATTAGAGGAAAGCCTCTCCCATTACTCTTGTTTTTTGAGGCTATATTTAGCACCAGTCAAGCTTTCAAACGTCCTATTAATGCCGACCTAACCATGGAGGGAATCAAATGTGGATTATCTGAGGAACGGCTTGATTTAGTTACCCACTGGGTCACCCAGGAAAAGTAAGCAAAATTAAGCTGCTAACTTAATTTCAACATTAGTTAATATGATTGTTTTCCTCTGACTTACAATAGTTAGTTGTTATCTGTGAACTAGAGTTTCTCAGTGTGGCCTAGACAGGCCTCAAGATCAAATCCCTCTGCCTCAGTCTCTTACATGCTGGGATTATAGGCTCGTGATACTACATTCAGCTAATGGATTGTTATAAGCACTGTGTTTTAGGATTTACTTCAATTCTGTGTTGAAATTAATTAGAAAGTATCTAAGGCCTAGCCACAGAGAGCTCAGACTAAAAGTCAGTTAACTGAAGTTCACAAAATAAAATATGGCAAGCTAGCATCAGATGTAAGTTGAGTGACATAGGCACAGAATGATTGGTCAATAGCACACTTCTTAGGTGAGAAAAAGGCAAGGAACCTGATTCTAGACAGGCTGTAGCACGTGTGTCATAACCTAGGAGGCGTTTGTACGGAGGGGAGGAGGGCCATCCCCATGGTTGAACTGAGGAACATTTAAGCCAGCAGCTAGACTTGAAGCCAGGTCTCCTACAGACTGGCAGATCTGTGCTAGTGTGTGTAGGGCTCACCTATCTAGAACCTGAGGCTGAGTCAGGGTGTGTGTGTGTGTGTGTGTGTGGGAGGGGGGATGTGGGTGAGGTCACATGGGCTTCCTAGTAATCTGAGTGGAGCCACACAGGGAAGGGCAAGAGCCAAGCAAGGAAGTGGCAAAGCCTTAGCCACGGGCTGGAGAGATGGCTCAGCGGTTAAGAGCACTGATTGCTCTTCTAGAGGTCCTGAGTTCAATTCCCAGCAACCACATGGTGACTCACAACTATCTGTAATGGGATCTGATGCCCTCTTCTGGTGTGTCTGATCACAGCAACTGTGTACTTACATTCATAAAATAAATAAATCTTAAAAAAAAAAAAAAAGAAGCCTTAGCCACATCTCCCAGACAAACCATGCTTGGATCTGCTCCACCTTGAGGGAAGGGCCCAGGCTTTCATGTCTACCAGCTTGGTTGGTTTATAAAGAAAAATTAAGCCGGGCGGTGGTGGCACACGCCTTTAATCCCAGCACAGGCAGAGGCAGGCGGGTTTCTGAGTTTGAGGCCAGCCTGGTCTACAGAGTGAGTACCAGGACAGCCAGGGCTACACAGAGAAACCCTGTCTCGAAAAACGAAAAAAAGAAAAGAAAAATTAAGCCTTCTGATTTTGAACCCCTCCACTTCTCACCCCTATAAACAGAGTCTGTATTTACTGCGTGTCCAATTCTGAGACATTTTGTAGAGGTATCAGAATTTCATTGTAATGTTAGCAGCATTTTGTTAGATGTATAGAAACACCACTATTATGTAAGTGTGCTATTTTTGCATCCATTAATTAAAAATATAACTAAAGCACAATTTCCATATAAGCACTAATTAGACAAGATTTTTCTGATAATGCCCAAATATTCTTTTGACTTATGTTGAAAATTTCTGAGTAGCATTACTGCAGTAGTACAGACAGTTGGTTCACTGTCGTTGAAGTATAAACAGGTACATTTTTTTGTTTGTTTGTTTTTTTCGAGACAGGGTTTCTCTGTGTAGCCCTGGCTGTCCTCGAACTCACTCTGTAGACCAGGCTAGCCTCGAACTCAGAAATCCGCCTGCCTCTGCCTCCCAAGTGCTGGGATTAAAGGCGTGCGCCACCACTGCCCGGCTAAACAGGTACATTTAAATATTGTACCAAATGAAGTGATTCAGTTCAACTGTTTGGAAAGAACTGTTTCCTCAATTTCTCCTAGAGGGTGGCTGTATTCCACCACCACCACCCAACCTACCCCACCCTGCCACACACACACTTTGCTTCTTATTATCTATAACAAATTTAAACTAAGAGGTACTGTCACACTTAAAACTGGGTGCTGTGGTGGAGGGCGTACATGAGAATTCCAGGAAAGCAAACGCTATGATGGCGAGATAGAGCAGGAGTTTTGTCTACACTGCCTTGTGTTCTGCCTGGTCTCATGCACACAGCCACCTAGAAGCTATCTTGGATCTGAGAATAGAAGAGAGAGAGAGAGAGAGAGAGAGAGAGAGAGAGAGAGAGAGAGAGAGAGCGAGAGCGAGAGAGAGCAGTTATTCTTAAAATGCCTTGGCTAACTCAATGACTGGGCACTCCTACTACATCTTCCCCTGTTAGCCGAGGCCCAGTTGGGGAAGTGACTAGTGGCCACTTACCCAAAATCTCACATTGCTGGCTGACTTTTCTCCTCTGCTACTGTGTCCCATTCTTCTCCCTCCCAGTCCCTAATTCTCTCTCTGCATCCTACCTGCTCAACTCTCAATGTCCCTGTGTTCAGCCATTGGCTACTGGCAACATAATTGATAGATCAAAAACCAAATGATGGCAAGGACCTTCAGTATCAGTAAACACAGATTCCTGATTAAATCAAAGGATCAGAACCACCCTCTATAGGGAGATGTGGTTTTTCTTTTGGTGTGAATGCCTACAAGATCTAATTATAGGCCAAGATTATCCCCTTTACCTTTTGCCAACGTCTAAAAAGTTGTTACATTCTGCAGACTCTAGGTAACTTATGAGAACATTGAGGTTTCCCAGTTGCATGCAGACCTTCCTTACCTGACAATTTGAATTCTGTCAGTCTTTTCAGGAGAGTTTAAGTCTTGCTTATAGACATTAAGACATTTGATCTCAATTTTCCCAAAATTATTTCCTCAAAGGAGAATTGTTTTTGGTTTTGCCAATCTCAAATGTGTTTAATTTCTACCACATTATCAATTGCTTATTGACTTACAATTTTATAGGTAATTTATAATCCATTTACAGTCTTGAATTTTCAGATATTTCAGTCTCAACCACTCATCTACAATTTTCTGACATGTGCTGTAATGATCTGCTTGCTTCAGGCTGACATTTTCTGAGAAGGCTGGCGATATTATTTTTGCTTATGGAGAGGAGCACACATACCACAAGTCCAAATGCTTGGCATTAGCTCAGATTGTCTACAATGAATGTGGGCTACACAAGAAAGCTCTTCTTTGCCTGTGTAAACAGGGTCAGTTTCATGAGGCTATGGAACATATACAACAGTCCAAGGACATTAGCATTGGTAAGTAAAAAGACCTAGTTACTAAATACATTTTAACTCTGACATCACTCATAGGAGCTGGCATTGTTTGAAATTTAGCTTATAAAATACTTTTATACATACTGATAGGATATTTCTTTTGTAAATTTTCTTTCTTTTTTTGTAAATTTTCATGAAAGAAAGATAGAGTTAATTGAATTCTATGAGACACATTATGCAAAAGAAACATTTAATATGTGGCTATTACTAGAATTATGTAGTATTAAAGACAAATTTACTTCATATGATAGACCATACTACATTTTAAAGGATTTTAAAAAAATATCTAAATTTTTTACATATAATATACATATAGTACATATATGTATTATAACAATTATGCATGAAGTATTAGTAATTATCATTTCAGAATTTTGAATACCTAGCTTGTAATGGGATGTGATTTGAGAGAACTGTAAACAGTTGACTGACTCTAGTTCAATGACCTGATACAGTTGACTAACCTTAGTTCAATGGCCTGATCTCTTAACATCTTAACGAGAATCTCAACAGGGTGAGCTTATGGAACTTCCGGCCTGACAGCCCCCATTCCTCAGGCATAAGCCAATCTCCATTTTTAGGCTGTTTGTTTAGTCTAAGAAGTTACAAAAAACAAACGAATAAGTAAATATAAAAAAAGAAATAAAGGAAAAAGTTGCAAACCAAACCAAAGCATAGCAGCTTTAAGCCATATTTCCCAAGATAAAGGATATTTATGGCTGTTGAATTTGATCAATTTCAAATAGTGAGTTGATGCTTACTCACATCATGTATGTGTTTCAATGTTCTTAATGTCTTCATTCATTGATATCAACATCATACCTGACTTTACCGTCAGAGCAGTAGGGAGCTGCCTAAGTGCATTAGTGTACTTAATCATTTTGTTGAGTCTGATGTAATTTTTGTTATAATATCTTCTTTATAGAAAGACATTGTGTGTGTTTTCCCAGAGAGGATGAGCCACAAAGGGACATTTGCCAGTAGTTACACAATAGCAGAGCAGCCTGGTATAGTGGGAGCACTCTACTAAAATTAGTTGAGTAAATTATGTATTGTATTATTAACTAAAGACACATTCAATTCCTGTACTGGTTTCAGTTTCTGTGTGAAAGACTTATATCAGTGTTTAGATGTAAAATATGGCTATATTCTGCTTAGATAGTAAGCAAGGAGAGTGGGTCATATTTGGAATTTCTAATTAGAAAATTCTCAGGTAATATTGTCAAAGAAATCAATTTATAGGAGAGAAGTTTGAATAGCTATTGAGTGTAATAGAGAGAGATGGGTTAGCTTTAGATGTTAAAACTCAAGATGAGTGATTTAAGCCATAAACTTGTTACTTTTCTAAGAATTAATAGTTTGATTTAATTGATGTAGAATAATATTCTGTACTTCCTTCTCCCCACTTCTTCTCTTAACCTCTTTTTTTGTATGTATGTATGTGCATGTGTTCATATATACATACACACAGGTATACATAATAATATTTGGGGGAAAGGTGTGAATACTGGGGACCAGGTAGACCATTTTACATTATATCATGTGTAATTCAGAGAAAATGAACATCTCTAAGCCTATTTTCTTACTGGTAATACAAAAATGGTAATATATTACTAATTCTGAGTAGCCAAGTCAGTTCATAACTATCTGTTAGTTCCTGGCACACAGTACATTTGTCCAGTAAAAACTAGATTACCCCATATTGCCTTTTAGAGACAAATTACATTTACAATAGTTCACAAAAGACCTAGAATTTATTTTGAGAATTACTTCTTGTGGCCTAAAAGGGATATCTTGTGTTGAAAATTTAAGAAATTAGCTGGATGGTGGTGGCGCATACCTTTAATCCCAGCACTCAGGAGGGAGAGGTAGGTAGGTCCCCAACTTTGAGGCCAGCCTGATTTGTAGAGTATGTTCCAGGAAGCCAGGGCTCCACAAAGAAATCCTTTCTTGAAAAACAAACACACAAGCAAACAAACAAACAAGAAGAAGGAAGGAAGGAAGGAAGGAAGGAAGGAAGGAAGGAAGGAAGGAAGGAAAGAAGGAAGGAAGGAAAGAGAAAAATTTAGGAAATGAATGTGAGATTTAGCTGGGCGGTGGTGGCGCACGCCTTTAATCCCAGCACTTGGGAGGCAGAAGCAGGTGGATTTCTGAGTTCGCAGTCAGCCTGGTCTACAGAGTGAGTTCCAGGACAGCCAGAACTACACAGAGAAACCCTGTCTCGAAAAACCAAAAAAA
>NW_021604569.1:1327802-1329812 GCF_004785775.1 Grammomys surdaster | reverse complement strand
AATTGTAGTTTTGGGAAGTTTAATGTTTAAAGAGCATATTAAACATGCTAACTTCCTTTTCTGGGGTTAAAAATGGCAAAATGTTGGCACAAAAGATGACTGAGTGGGTGAAGAAGGCTGGTGGCCTGGACTGGATGGAAAAGTGGAGAGCTGACTCCTGCACGGTCATGCCTGGTGACCTCTGGTGTCACCAGCACCAAGTTGCCTACCCCCACCCCCACCCCCCACCTAAAATAAGTAGTAAAAATGATTGTATGCTGTCAACTTCTGACTATTTAAAATAGTTATCTTGGGCTTGCCTCTATGACTGATGATCTGAGTTCAGTCCCTAGGTGAAAGGGAAGAACCAACTCTCCCTTGTCTTCTGGTCTCACCTGTGTACAACATGTATGTGCACACATCCACATACGTGCACACACATACATGTATCTGATCTCACCTGTGTACCAGTGCACACACCCACATATATGCACAACATAAATAAACAATTTAAAAAACCCAACGACATTGATTCATTACTTAAAAACAGACTCTTACTATGTAGCCCAGGGCCTCAAACTCACAATTCTCTTTCCTCCAACCTGTTAAGTGCTAGAATTACAGCCATGTGTTCTCATGGGCAACTTTATTAATTGCTTCTCAAAATCATCAGTTTTGAATTTTCAAATACTTGATACTTTTAGGGAAATCGTGACTAAATTCTGTTTTCTGTGCAACACACAAAAAGGAAGATGAAATTATACTCTCTAGAAGTTTGTCTGTATGTGATCAACAAAGCATGCAGACATCCACGTGTATGCACGAATAACTTTTAAAAAACCAACCACATTGATTTATTACTTTAAAACAGACAAGAAAAACTCAACCTAATGTTAGATAAAATCTTACAAATTTCTCTCCAACTGTGGTACATTTCAGATGTGAAAACAATTACAAAGATGAAGTGACAACTTCCTGACGGCCAACCTCTGTCTGTTAACACGACACATCTCTGTTCCTGAAGAGTAGTTAACTTATATTCCCTGATATTCCTTGTTCTGAGTTGTCTTTTCTTTATTTTGGTTAAAGTTGAAGAGAATATTGTTGAGTTTATATTGAACTTGAAGTGAGATTTAGAGGTATGGGAAAGAATTCAGGCTGACAGTAGATATAGGTGCTTACCCGTCAGGAGAGTGAGATTTGTTCTGTTTTCACTCACAGATGACCTGATACAGCTAATAACAGTATGTCCCCAAATTGACTTAATTAGATGTCTTATTCATGGAAAGAATGGGAAACCACCATTTTTATCTTTTGGGCTTGCTGTTCTACATCTGTTTTCTGTGGATATGAAAAAAGTTGGCATAAAGCTACTTCAGGAAGTCAGTAAAAGCGACAAAGGTAAGTGTGTGCACACCACACTCAGGAGTGAGAGAGACTTCTGTTAGGCATTAGACCAAGAGCAGGCCCAGCTTTGGATTGTCCACTACTGTCCCTGTGCTCTGTCTGTAGTTTGGTCTGTGGCTGGCACTGCCATGCCCTTGTTGTCTGACTGTCCCTGACAAAGAGCTTTGCTCTGTATTTGTTGAACAATGAAGAGAGCATGGTATTGGAGAGAGACGAAAACAGTTTTCTACAGAAACCTTTCACAGAGTTTACAAGGGAACAAGTTATGTTACTGACCCAGAACAGCTCTCAGACTACAATCAGGAGCTGTCAACCTATATCCAAACATTGCCTCCAACATTCGTGGGTTATTTATTTTCTTTAAGGTTGCTTTCAACTGGTTTGCTGTTTTCAACAATTAATTCTCATTCTCTCTCTCTCTCTCTCTCTCTCTCTCTCTCTCTCTCTCTCTCTCTCTCTCTCTCTCTCTCTCTTGCTCTCGCTCTCTCTCACACACACACACAGACACACACACACAGACACACACACACAGACACACACACTTACAGAAGAGGACATAGTTTAAGATTAAAACTGCATTTAGCTTCAGTTGTAAAACATAATTAAGTGGGTAGTCCAGGCATG
>NW_021604569.1:1325213-1327702 GCF_004785775.1 Grammomys surdaster | reverse complement strand
AAAGATTTATTTATGTATATGAATATACCGTGGTTATCTTAAGACACACCAGAAGCGGGCATTAGATCCCATTACAGATGGTTGTGAGCCACCATGTAGTTGCTGGGAATTGAACTCAAGACCTCTGGAAGAGCAGTCAGTGCTCTTAACTGTTGAGCCATCTCTCCAACCCCTAAAGTTTATTATTAACTTGATTTTGAGTTCTGATAAAAGTTGATTCTCCTTGAAGGCAAGAGGTATTTTTAGAACAATATATTACCATAGGTAAGTAACCACAAATGCTGCTGTGAAAGAGATAGTAATAAGTTATTTATGGAGTTCAGAGTTAACATTAGAAGTTTGTAAATGTGAAAATTACCATGTTAGTAAGTCTATTGGGATATGTTTGTTGAAGGAATTAGAGTGAAAAATCTTTACTAAGCCCAAATCAGAATGCTATAATCATTGGAAAAGGCAACACTCTTATAAAATGTTAATGTAAGTGACCATGTAAGTTAGCAATCATTTTATATGTACTTTAAATATTAATTAGCGCTGGGTGGTGGTGGCACACGCCTTTAATCCCAGCACTTGAGAGGCAGAGGCAGACGGATTTCTGAGTTCGAGGCCAGCCTGGTCTACAGAATGAGTTCCAGGACAGCCAGGGCTACACAGAGAAATCCTGTCTAGAAAAACCAAACCAATAAAAACCAATAAATAAATAAATAAATAAATAAATAAATAAATAAATAAAATAAAAGCAAACCATTTCTTTTAGGAAAATATTTATTATAGATACTAACTACATAGAATATTCTCTATTCAGAGGAAGGGTTTAGGGTTTGCTAAGGAGTTTCTTAAACCCTCGGGCAGCACTACTAAAGCATTTATGAAGCCGTTTAAAGTATAGTGAAAATTCAAGCACAAGGCTCTCAACACTTGATGGTGTCAAGCAGGGCCTTGTGCCTATAAGAAGGGGCTTATGGCCTCCAACAAAGCTTGTACAAAGGATAGAGTGGGGAGGTGGAAGGTGAATCATGTTCTAGGGTTGAGTTGATACACTAATGTTAATTCAGGAACTTACAAGACCTAGGGCTAAGCACTGTACTTATCATAGCATGAAACTTACTGGTCCAAGGCCAGGTTTCATAGTAACTATATTGCACTGATGTCTCTTCAGTTTTGAACCATTATCAAGTTAACAGGAAATTCTGTAATGTAATATTGTATTTTTTTTTTCCAGATGTGATTGAGCATCTTGTGATGAGTGATTTATTTTGCACCTTAGAAAAGTGGCAAGAAATAACAAATATCTGTTTGCAGAATGGTTTTAAAAATTTGTCTAACGACATCATGTCCATTCTTCGATCCCAGGCTGGAGTTTCAGAAATTTTTGAAGACGACACCACCAACATAATGGAACATGTTTTTTGGTAATTTTATATTTTAACCACCCGAGGGCGCTTGTACAACATTTTACAGGCATTGGCTGGGAAAGCTGGTTTTAGCATAATTAATATAAATAAATGTTGATTATAAAGCTCTCAACAGTAAATCACGATTCTATTATGATGTTTACTTTAAATCTTGAAACACTGAGACATTTCTTCTGTCTACCATGTAGCCACTTCTTATAGAGAATATTGAGGAAATCCAAGAGTATAACTTTGAATAAAGTAGCACAGCATTTCTACCTTACAAGTTAATGTCCAAATAGACACCTCTGTTGTCATCTGATTTGATACCTAGAACTGGAAAGGTGTGGGTAATTCTCTGCCTGTATACTGACTTTCTTTCTTTCTTTCTTTTTTAAGATTTAATTATTTATTTGTTTTTTATGGATGTGAGTACACTGTGGCTTTCTTCAGATACAACAGATGAAGGCGTCAGATCCCATTACAGATGGCCGTGAGCCACCATGTGGTTGCTGGGAATTGAACTCAGGACCTCTGGAAGAGCAGTCAGTGCTCTTAACCGCTGAGCCATCTCTCCAGCCCCCCCCCCCCCACCGTATACTGACTTTCTAAATGTCAAATATTGGAAGTTTGCCTTGATAAGAAAAGTAGAATATTATCTAAAGACTGGACATGCTGGAAAAGAAACTAGACTACCTTTGTTCTGCTGATTCAAAGATGGCTCTATTCTTTTATATCTGTCCATATCCATGGACACATACACATGGACTCACACATGCATGCACGTGCATGCTCACACACACTCACACACATACACTTTGTATATAACCTTTGCCATTTATATACAGTGAAGGTCAGACTCCTACTGAAGTTTAGAATCTTGTCAGGTATTGTTTTGTTTGTTTGTTTGTTTGTTTGTTTGTTTGAAAACAGGGTTTCTCTATGTAGCCCTAGCTGTCCTGGAACTCACTCTGTAGAACAGGCTGGCCTCAAACTCAGAGATTCTGCCTCTGCATCTCTGCCTCTCTGTCTCTCTGCCTCTCTCTACCTCTCTGCCTCTCTCTGCCTCTCTCTGCCTCTCTCTGCCTCTCTCTG
>NW_021604569.1:1320398-1325203 GCF_004785775.1 Grammomys surdaster | reverse complement strand
CTCTCTGCCTCTCTCTGCCTCTCTCTGCCTCTCTCTGCCTCTCTCTGCCTCTCTTTGCCTCTCTCTGCCTCTCTCTGCCTCTCTCTGCCTCTCTGCCCCTGCCTCTGCCTTGAGTGCTAGGATTGAAGGCATTTGCCACCATCTGGATCTATTTTTAAGAACAACAAGAAAACCCAACTCATTGCTCTCTATTTCATATAATTCTAATGGTTTCTAGATTTTGAAAGAGGAGGCCTCAAGAAAGATCCTTGAACTGGTCCTTTTACTTTTCTGTTTTCCTTTTTTTGTTTTTGATCAAGGACCATGTAATACCCACAGTGACTTAATTCAATAACAATTTCCCTATTTTCTATTAAAATGAATAACATATTATATATAATGTGTGAGTATCTGAGATCTAGAAATCAAGTTACAAGCGATTATAACTAATCCTGGTAGTAAGTGAGAAAGGGGAGCTTAGCCAGCATGGAGACCTTTCTGTGGTAGGGCTTACTAGAATTTATTACAGATTTGACTTGACAGATGGCAGCAGAAATGACAGCAAACCTAGCAGTTCAAATTTTGTTTTATTGAGACAGTTTTACCCTGTAGCTCAGGCTGGCTTCAAACTCACCCAGTCTTTTTGCCTTAGCCGTCACAGTATTGATTATAGTTGAGACTACCAAGTTTGGCTTCTTGAATTTATATGAGGGAAGAAATGAGGTCTTGTCACATATTTTAATTTTTTTATTTTAATATTCTATGTATGGGTGAAATTTTGCCGGCATGTGCATGCAGTATCCAAAGTGGCCAGAAGAGGGTTCCAGATCCCCTGGAATTGTGGGTGATTGCAAACTGCCATGCTTCTGCTGTGAATAAGAACCCAGGTTCTCTTAACTGCTGAGCCTTCACTACAGCCCTCAGTAATTTTTTTTAATTTTTATTTTATGTTTTGCCTGGATGTATGTCTGTGTACCATTTGCATGCTTAGTGCCTGTGGAGACCAGAAAAGGCATCAAATTCTATTTGCTGGAACTAGAGTTACAGATGTTTGTGAGCCATCACGTGGGTGCTGACAATCAAACCCAGGTTCTCTGGAAGAGCAGGCAGTGCTCCTAACTGCTGACCCACCAATTTTTAATATGTGTTTCCGCCTGGGAGCTTAGACAGTGTGAAGACTATTCTTGAGGACTGGTAATCTTAGGAAGCTGGGCCTTTAAAGAAAAAGGTTACCCTGTATTTAAGTATTTTTAACATTCCAGTGGTTCTTCTTTTTAAAAGTATGTGCGTTGTGCACATGTGTGTGTGTGCGTTTGCACACTCATGCGCATGTGTGTGCACATGCTGTACCACAGTGTACTTGTGAAGGTTTCAGGACAACTTTGTGAAGTTTTCTCTTTCCTCCTTAGGTGGGTCCAAACATGGGTTCTAAACTACTCAGTAGAAGCTGAGTCTCGGGTTTGCAAGATGAGCTCCTCTACCTGCTGGGCAGCTCACAGGGCCCAGCTTTGCTTTCTCACTTCTTCAGTCAAATCAAGAATGGGAATGGGGTGGGTGGGACAGACTCTCAGGAGGACTTTGATTCCTACACAATATTTCTTTTCAGTGCTCTTCTAAGGGCACATTGTCACTGATTCCCAGTCCCCTATCCCACACTGCCACAGGCTCCTACTTTAGCTGACTTTATTGTCTGTGCTATTTGAGTTGATGCGCACAGTCTGGCTAGAAAGCCATGACATCACTGTGGTACTGAAAGCGTTCACACGCTGCGCTGGATAGTTTTATGTCAACTTGACACAGCTAAAGTCACTGGAGAAGGGGGAGCCCCAGTAGAGCTATATAGGTCTATGAGGCATTTTCTTAATTAGTGATTGAAAGGGGAGGGCCCAGGCCAATTGGGGAAGGGGTCACTGGGGGGGGTAGTCCAAATATCTCAGAGTCCAAATAACTCAAAAGTCCAAATATCTCAGGGATGCTTGTCAAGAGCTTTCCATCTCTGCAATTCCGTGCCACTCACAGTCTCTGGGCAGAGTGGTTTGCAAATGGTGACTTGTTAATATACTGGAGAGGGTGGTAGGAGGTGGCTATGGCAAGTGAGAAACTGGGAAGCCATTTTACCGACCAAATCAAACCATAGTTACTCGGGGGGTGGGGGGAGGGGGGTAGTCATGGTTGTATAAGAAAGCATACTGAGTGAGTCATGAGGAGCCAAACCATTAAGCAGTGCCCTTCCATGGCCCCTGAATCAACTCTGCCTCCAGTTTCCTGCCCTGTGTGAGTCTCTGTCCTGACTTCCTTTGATGATGGATAGTGATGTGGAAGTGTAAGCCAGATCAACCCTTTTCTCCCCAAGCTGCTTTGGTCATGGTGTTTTGTCACAGCAGTAGTGACCCTGACTAAGACACATATCTAGTCTATTATGTAGGAAATACCTCCCCACCCCCTTATTCTGGAAGGAGCCTACGAACCAGGGCGAAGCTTGTTACCAATTCACAGTTGGAATTTCACTCTTCTCCAAGTCAGCTGAGTGTTTGAAAGAGGAGAGATAACAGTAACAGTGCCCAGTGTTTCCTGGAAAAAGAATGCTTTTGGAAGAATCCAAAAGATCATTTGTAAATTGAGGTTCCTCACCTTTACTATGACAGTTTAGCCCAGAAGTTCTTTGCTGTGTGGGACTTTGTGGTCTATAGCAGATTTAGCTGCATTTGGTCTCAGTTTGCTAGATCCCAGTATCACCCCCATCTCTCTACACAGTATGGCCATGAAAAGGGGCTATAGAGCTTGTCAAAGGGTTTTCGAACATTTTGTGTCAACTTTCTTGATCTATATAAACTCTCTACCAATCTACAGTTAAACATTATTTTTACTAGGTGATCCTTCGGCAAAAAGGAGTGAAAGACAGCAAAATAAGTGAATATGCCTTCTATGTTGTTTTCTTCTATATTATCACTGTTGCCTGGTTCCACAAAACACTTAAGTTAAATGCTGGCAACCAAACAAATAACCCACAACTCAAAAGTCCAAATATCTCAGGGATGCTTGTCAAGAGCTTTCGATCTCTGCAATTCTGTGCCACTCACAGTCTCTGGGCAGAGTGGTTTGCAAATGGTGACTTGTTAATACACTGGAGAGGGTGGTAGGAGGTGGCTATGATAAGTGAGAAACTGGGAGCCATTTTACCGACCAAATCAAACCATAGTTTGAAAGAGCCTCTTTTGTGCTCTTCTCAGAAAGCAACAGTGGGGATGCAACTTGAAAGGAAAGTGAGATCAGTGACCCGGAAGGAAATACTATCAATGAATCTGAAGGCATCGCTGTATGGAGAACCAAAATGTTTTCTGCCCTTACTGTAGTTAAAATAAAATTAACATGGGGTATGAGGGTTTTAAGTTATACAGGGGAACACTTTTAAAAGGTTTGTTTTTAATATTTATTTTTAATTATTATGTATGGGTGTTTTACCTGCATGTATGTCTATGCACTGTCTGTGTGAAGTGCCCACTGAGGCCAGAAAAAAAAAGAGTACAGATACCCTGGAACTGGAGTAATGGGTGGTTGTGAGCCATGTAAGTGCTGGGAATTTAACTTGGGTCCTCTAGAAGAGCAGCAAGTGCTCTTAACTACCGAGCCATCGATCCAAGACCTAAAGATTCATTTTAAAGTGTGTTTCTGTGCATATGCACATGTGTGTGTGTGTGTGTGTGCATGCATGCATGCATATGTGTACATAAATGCCAATACTCTCAGAGGCCGGAGGTATCAAAGTTCCTGGAGCTGGAGTTACCATGGTAACATTGGACTGGAAATGAACTCAAGTTCTCTGCAAGAGCAGCACGTGTTCTTACCATCTGGGCCGTCTCTCTAGCCCCCAGGGGAATACTTCTTATAGTTAAAGTTTATATTCAGTACTTTGGAAGTCATCCGTTGGACCTTGCTATTAACATTGTAATCTACCATGTCCAGACAGCTTTCCAGGGCGTGACAAAAAAAATGGAGGACTCCCTTTTAAGAGGGCTTGATCTGGGAAGCCCAACCCCTAAACCTTCTACCTGAGGAATGTCACTTGACAAAATTACAAGTTCAACTTCCTCTCTCCAGATACAACCTGCTCTGCCAGCACCTGGGATTCCTAAAGTGTCTCTCCATGCAAATGAGGCATACCCAGTATGCTAAGCTCCAGCCAATGATTTTACAATCTAAAACCCTAAAAATCCCTTCCCACTCTCCAAGGTTCATGTAGCTCTTGTTCACCCCAACTAGAGAGCACAAGCTGTCTCACTGAATATAATCGAAAAGAACTGTAACGCTGAAATCCTCAGAGAAGAGACCCCTACCCCCACCCCACTCCCCAGCTCTCACTGCTGAATCAATATCTGCCTGAACACCCTGGGAGAGGAAACAGAACTCAGAACCATACTCATCCTTAAAGATCTTTCTTCTTCCCCACCCCCAAACCTCAGACAGAGTCTCTCTGTAGCCCTGACTGTCCTGGAACTCCAACTATAGACCAGGCTGGCCTCAAATTCAGAGACCTATCTGCCTCTGCCTTTGAGTGCTGGGATTGAAGGTGTGTGCTACCATGCCCACCTAAAGATCTTTAGGAATTACCTGTGCTCATGTCTGGCTGCTTGGCTGAGGCAAGTGTGGTTCTTCAAGTGAAGGGACAACCTATTCAGATCCTGTGCTCTGGTGGCATGTGTGGTGGCAGTGATGTGACACCCAACTATATTCTCTAAAGACAGAAGTTGTCTGACCAGGCCCCGTACGTAAAGCTCTCTCGATGATTGGTGGCACTCTGTAACCTGTAAGAGGTAGTGTGGAGTGGA
>NW_021604569.1:1309131-1320388 GCF_004785775.1 Grammomys surdaster | reverse complement strand
GATGATTGGTGGCACTCTGTAACCTGTAAGAGGTAGTGTGGAGTGGATGATTGGTGGCACTCTGTAACCTGTAAGAGGTAGTGTGGAGTGGATGATTGGTGGCACTCTGTAACCTGTAATAGCTAGTGTGGAGTCAGGTGCCTTCAAAACCTACTTAGAGATGATTTGGGTGCAAGTTGTTCATTAGTGAGCTTTCTTGATGTCAACACTGAGGAAGAGGAAGAAAGGAAGCAGGACTGGACTTGAGAAAAGTTTAGCTCTGAAGTATTTCTAACAAAGGTGGATGTTTAGGGGCTCTCTCTGAGGTGCCTCCAGATGGATCTATGGGCTGGGCCTTTAGCCTTCTGTGCCAGTGTGCTTTAGCCTTCTGGGGCTGCCACCAGAGGAAGGCATGGGCTTGAACAGGAATGCTTATGGGCAGCCTTCTCCCAAGAGTCTTTCCTACCACATGAGAGAGCGCATCTTTTGCTTATGAAAGGGGCACTAGGGTAGATCACAGCTCCCATCACCAGCTTCCTGGCTTCTCTTTTTCCTTTGTCTGAGGCTTTTCTTCACCCTTTACCTACTCATTCAGAAATTTTTCTGCGTTCTCATTCCCACCCAACCTTTGCCACTCCAGTATGTGAATAAACACAGAATTATGATCATCTCCTTCCTTCTCTCCTTCTGGTCAGGCAGAAGCTTCATGATAGGCAGCCTGCACGGCAAGCTAAGTGTGCAGCCTAGTTCCCAGCCCCTTGAGTTTTAATGTTATTTCTTTAAAATAGCCATGTGTTCCTCTGATAATACCTCCTGGGTGAATTCTCACAGCAGTAGGTACAGCTGAGAGACACTTCGCTGGAGTCTGGGTCGGCTCAGGCTCTAGTTTCCAGTTCTGGATCAAGACCCATTCCCTCTCTAAAACTGAGGAAGGCTAAGTAAGTAATCTCTGTCACCCTTTCTACTCCAGCATTTAAGAACCTTTAGATTTAAGGGGTTTCCACAAGAGAAATGAGAAAAGGGGTGGGGTGGGGGGTGGGATTGGATGCACTAGGTTCCTTTCACCTTTGCTTCCTGTCTTATCCAAACAAAATACCTTAGAGCCTCCTATCTCAGTCACATGCAAGATAGAGGGTTAAGTATGGTATAGTCTTGGGTGTTGGCTGGTGACACTGGGATCTAGGACACTGGAAGGCAGTCAGGTCTGCAAGTTCTGTTCAGTTGTTCTGGATTTGCCTGCAGGCTGAAACTTGACAGTGAGGTTAAGGTGGAGCAGATCAAACTGGATTCTTACTGCTTTGGGAATGTTCCGGAAGCCTTCCTGTTGTGCTGGCTTCCTTCTGTAATCCTTGCTTCCTTTTTCCTTTGCAGTGCGAAGACAGAACCAGGGCTTTAGGCATGCTAGACAGGAGCTCTGCCACTGAGTGACACCCCCGCTGCTCTCCCCTTTCCTCGATCTAAAATAGAGTTATCCAGAACTCCTGGTAGACGTTTTGGTTCCTTCCACCCCCGCTGCCTTTGTTTTTGTTTGGCTGTTTTGGATTAGACTGAGCCCAGGCATACATTGCCCTTGAGAGGCACTCACGACTAGGGAGGTCAAGAAAAGACTTGAAATTGTCTTTTCTGTTCCAGTCTGGTGGTTTCTTTCAGTAAGGACAGGCCATGATAAATGAGTTACAGAGTAAATATAGCACAGAGGAAGAAGCTGAGGAGAAAGGCTAGTGGTGAAGTGTTGGGAGAGCAGTGGGAGTGTGTCTGTGGAGAAGCTCAGGGCTGTGAATCTGCCCTGACCGCTCCTGCTCCTGCATAGCGAGCAGCATCAGAGACCACCTCTCCACCCTGACATCTCTCCGCCATGACTCTCCAGAGCATCCGAATCCAAACGGTCTGTTTGCTTTGAGGTCCTGAAGAGCTGAGGCAGTGTTTGGTTGCTGTTGTTTCCCCTGGCCCATGCCAGGCCTTCAGTAAATAAGCATGAGATGAAGTCATCAAAGGCACCAGTTTCATGGTGTGTCCAAGAGGGCTGCAGTTACTGGAAGCTGGAGGGTGAAAATGAAGGAGTAGGAGGATCCTGGAATCCACATAGAGTCTGCTCCTGCTGTGAGAGAAAGGGTAATTCATTTACTATCAAAACTGAGGGGCGGGGCAGCATTACTTTGAGGAAAGGGTCAGTTGGAGACTACTGCTTGTGAAAATAGCTCCCACTCCCCCACCACCTCCCACAACACACACACACACACACACACACACACACACACACACACACACACACACAGCAACTCTTCCTCCAGACTCTTCTTAGTGGGGCCCTACTTACACAGCAAAAGAACAAAGAAGTGATTTCAGCATCTTGAAATTGGAACAGCTATTGCCAAACAGGATCAGCAGAATCGTTCCATTCCAGGAAAGTTTGGGACCTCAGAGGTTTCTCTGTACGCTTCGCCCTGATGGCAGATTGCTGGCAGCCTACGCTGAGTTGCTCTATAAGAATGTGCTCCTGGGCCTCTGTCTCCAGAAAGATGGAGAGAAGGAACGGCAAGCTACTTTTGCCTGGAATTGGAAAGCATTGAACACTTTGGTCTCAGCTCCTAGAGACAACTCAGGGTGCGGCTGAACTTTTCAGCAAACGTATTTCTGTGGCCAAGCAAGGGAAGGACAGCAGAATGCCCAGGAGCTGGAGGTCCCCGAGGACATGTGAACATGCCAGTTAGGAGCCAGACAGGAAATGAGAATTTATCTCAAATGGTTAAAAAAGTTATAAAGGGGGACTGGAGAGATGGCTCAGCGGTTAAGAGCACTGACTGCTCTTCCAGAGGTCCTGAGTTCAACTCCCAGCAACCACATGGTGGCTCACAACCATCTGTAATGGGATCTGATGCCCTCTTCTGGTGTGTCTAAAGACAATGACAGTGTACCCACATATATGAAATAAATAAATAAATCTTTTAAAAAGAGAGAGAGAGAAAAGTTATAAAGGGATTGTGAATAGATATAGATAGTGATAAAGGAACAAATAAAGAATATTTAGGGCCCAGAGGCTTTTATTCACTGGAAGCTAATTATTACCTTCCTGGGGGAAGGAGACCCTGAGTCTGAGTTATGAGTGCGGGGGGTGGGGGGCTATAGAAAGAGAGACTATGGAAGCTGCCATCAACCAGGGACACATGGCTATGGGCTACTGTTGGAAACAGGGCACTCAGAGCAGGGAGGGATTGGGAAAATACACTCTCCTCACTTTTCCTGTTGGGTAACCCACACTGGCCAAGTGGCAGGTAATTGTGAGGAAGCTCTGTATGATGTATTCTCAAGGACCAGCCTCCTGGGAGTTGAACTTGCATAGAGGAGGGTTGAATGGAAGAATAGCCAGTCCTGGGTGCTAGAGAAATGGTGCAGTGGCTAGGAGCATTTGCTCCTCTTCCAGAAGACCCTAATTGGATTCTCAGCACCCAAGACAGGTGGCTCACAACAAACTGTCAGTCTCACTATGAGATCCTCTGCAGGCATCTGCACTCATGTACACACACTCACATGTGTGCGCGTGCCTTTAAGAATAACCAGTAACATACTGATGAGTTATATAATCATTGTGTATTATTTATAACAAAAAGTTTATAAATCAAGCCTGGTGGTAAAGGCCTTTAATTTCAGTAACAACTTGGAAGGCTGCAATAGGAAGATTACAAATTCAAGGCCAGTCTGGGCTACAAAGTAAATTCAAGTTGAACCTGGTTAACTTATTGAAACTCTGTCTCAAAAAAAAAATTATTTTTAAAAGAATGGATATATAACTTAGTAACAGAATGCTCTCCTAGCTTCTACAAGATCCATAGTTCAAGCTAGCACCAACACCAAACACACTAACTCCTCAGTGTTATTCTGTAAGGGGGCAGATCCAGGACTCTTTGGAATGCAAGAGGTTGGTAAATAAGGCACACTCATATGATAACACACCAAGCTGATGAACTGACAAGAACTCATCAGTAGCCAATAGAGGCCAACCTTGGAATACCAAGTAGGACAGAAATTCCTGGGAGAGGGAGCACTTGTCCACTGTCTTCACTCTCTCGGTCCCCCAGACTTGAGCTTTCTTCCCACAAGGTAGTCTCATGAAGGAATATGCTGGTTACATTTTGCCAATTTGGCACAAAATAAGGGTCACCTTGGAAAGGTGATCTATGGGACATTTTCTTGATTGATGATTGCTGTGAGAAAATCCAGCCCACTGTGTGACATACAACCCCTCGGTAGGTGGGTTTGGGTCGTATAAGAAAGCAAGCTGAGGGGCTGGAGAGATGGCTCAGAGATTAAGAACACTGCTCTTCCAGAGGTCCTGAGTTCAATTCCCAGCAACCACATGGTGGCTCACAACCATCTGTAATGGGATCAGGTGCCCTGATCTGGTGTGTCTGAAGATAGCAACAGAATACTCATGAACATAAAATGAATAAATAAATCTTTAAAAAAAGAAAGAAAGAAAGAAAGAAAGAAAGAAAGAAAGAAAGAAAGAAAGAAAAAGAAAGAAAGAAAGAGAAAGCTGAGCAAATCACAAGGAACAAGTCAGTAAGTAGTAGCCTTCCTCCATAGTCTCTGCTTTAGTTCCTGTCTTCAGGTTCCTGCCTTAGCTTTCCTCCATGATGGACCATAACCTGTAAATTAAAAGCAGACAAACAAACAAAACACCTTTCTTCCCCAAGTTGCTTTTAGTCATGGTTTTATCTCAGCAACAGAAGTATAAGCAGGCCAGGGCCCTCATAAGGACACAAGAACTCCGAAGCTGAATATTTACTTATGTCTCCAACTGCTCAGAGTTGTAAATCGCCATTGATTTTCCTGACTCCGTGCTCATCTGTGACCTGGAGTGATGACCCCACAGTGACCGGAGGCAACTAGGGAGCAAGCAGCCGACATGGGCATTAGCCTACTTTGCTGAGGTAATCCAGGCAGGAGTAGACATTTGATCCTAAATGCAAGGTCTTTCATATAAATACTTCATCACCCAAGACCTTGCTGAGCTGAGCAGGGACCAGACTTTGTTGCACACTGAATCCTGTCTCCTCTCAGATGTCCCATGACTCCATTCAGGGGAGGGGAAGGGGAATGGTGGCTGAAGGGGGAGAATGCTTAGGAACCAGTGGTTACCAGTCAGGGTTCCCTCTTCATGACTGCCATCCGCTTTCTGAGTGACTCAGCTAAGTCATTTTTTTTTGTTTTTATTCTGCCAACTACCAACTAGACATAATTTCTCAGCCCAGCTCTAACACCCTTTCCTTGCTGCAAAGATCAAATGTGATGGATGACACATGAAAACAGAAAATGGCACAGTAAGGAAGGCAGGGAATGTGCTGACAGTCTCTTTTATTTTCTATTTTATTTTTTATTGTACTGGTTGTCTTTTCAGAGAATGCCTGAAGGGACCTGAGCCATGTCTCAGCTGCTTTTATGTGCTTATTCAGCAGATGTTTCATGAGTAACTGCTATATGCCAGAAGCTCATTTTCTGTCTTATGGATGGACAGGACTCTGAAATTCTCCACTTTCCAGGTCTGACCTTCAGAGGTTTTGGTTTAGCCTCTTCTCTCTAGGGACAACAGGAACTATAGAAGAAATTAGATGCCTGTCAAAGGGTGCTAGACATTGGCTGAGAGATCCCCCCATTTGCCACCTCAAGTTTTATTGGCATTTTTGCCTTTTTAGCCTTAGGAGCTGCAGGTTGGATTTGCCTAGGAAGCAGCCATGTAGGCTGTCATGGTAGCCACATAAGCTTGTCACCAGGGAGTTCATGTCAGGTTGTACTTTAAAGCACATTCGCTGTGGCCTGGTGGGAAACAAATCCTTTCCCATTTGGTGAGAAGGTGACAGGAAGCTGGTAGCCACCGTGGGGACAGCCCTGGTGATCAGCAGGGATTCATTTATCAGTGGAGACTTTGTACTGCATCGACTGCCAGCCAGAAGCTCAGAAGGAGGAAGAAGGCACACAGGCATGGCAAAATTTATTAAATTCTCTTAGAATGTTAGATTCCGAGAAAGAATCAAAGGAGCCAAGAGTTCTCACCTGGTAGGGCAGTTCAGGAGCCCCTGGCTGTCACGAAGGGGACCTCTTCTGAGCTAGGCCTAAGCTAATGCCACACTGCCTCCATGTCCTGAGTCCATTGCCTCTATGAAGATGGCGTTTCTTTGATTCCTTCTTCAGGAATTCATGTTGCTAGGTGCCTACTAGATTTTTGGCTTCTCTGACAGAAACAGCTTAATCCAGAGAAAATTGGCAATGACTGCTAAGTAAACAGAGTGTTCTCTCTTACCGTGATGGAGAAGGAAGAAAGATGTAAGGCAGGATCTTAGGAAGCTGACATCTCGGCACTTTAAAAACGTAACCTAGCTCGAAGGTTCCAGAAATAGGTCCTGGTGAGGACTCCATAGGGCACCCTCCCACCATGCTCTTTCCTTTATAAGGCCAAGGCCTCAATGGCATCTCCAATACTTGGTAGTCATTTCTGCATCTCTCTCCACTCACCCTGCTTTTTTATTGTTCTCAGATCTAGCCTCTTTATTTACTTGACTCAGTGTGGACTAGGAGGCCGAGCAGATGCATCCAGTGTCTGGATGGGCAGTTACTGGATGATGTGTAGGGCTGCAACAACCTGCTTCTCCTCACTATAATTAGGGAGTCAGAGCTACAATGCTTGTGAAGATGGACCTCCTTCAGGGCTTTGTCTTATTTTAGCTTCTCCTTCCCCCCCTTCTCTTCCTCTTTCTTCTCTTCTCCTCCCCTCCCCATCCTCCTTCTCTCTCTTTTTTTTCCTTCTCCTCCTTCTGTTTTGTTTGCTTGTTCATTTTTCAAGACAAGGTTTCTCTGTGTAGCCCTGCCTATCTGGGAACTCTCTCTGTAGACCAGGCTGGCCTTGAACTCACAGAGATCCCTCAGCCTCTGCTTACTGAGTATGCCACCACCCAGTTGCTTGCTTGCCTTCTTACTTGCTTGTCTCCTTCCTTCCTTCCTTCCTTCCTTCCTTCCTTCCTTCCTTCCTTCCTCCCTCCCTCCCTCCCTCCCTTCCTTCCCTCCCTCCCTCCCTCCCTCCCTCCCTTCCTTCCTTTCTTCCTCTCTTTCTTGCAATATATAAAAATGTTCTTGTCAGTTTGACCTTCATTGTCTTGCAGCCTCTGGACACTGTTTTGGTTTAGAGTTCTCTGGCTAGTGCTGCAGAGGGTGGTGAGTGCCAGACTCCTGAAGGAGAAGACGGGCTGGCTGACTGTTTTCATAGGTGCTGTATTGGCTGCCCAGTCAGTATTGATTTTCAGACTCTCTTCTGATCACTGCATTGTGCTGCAGTGACTCGGGGCCCTTGTAGAGATTTTAACTTAAACCCTTTGTTTTCTGGAAGCTGCTGATTCCGACTGTCTTCTTTTTGGCTGCCCCCACTAGGTCACCTGGGGCACATAACTTGTCATCAGCCTCCTTCTTACTGTCTAAGCTAAAAAGGTCTGAGAAAGTATCCACATTTATATTTTGCCAAGGACAGCAATTTGGCTTTGACTCTTAATGTTTCTTAAGTCTTGGAGTGTGTCATAAGAGGAGCTGAGGAAACCTTCTTATAGGAAGAGAATGTGTTTGCAATAGAGACCTACAGAATACTACTATCTTTCCGTGTGACAAGAGAGGGGACCTTAATAAGAATAGTGATGGCTTGGTAACTTACATAAATTTGTAATTGTGTAATTTTGCCTTGAAAAACAGTGGTGAGGAGGAGCCAGGCATGGTAGCTCATATTTGTAATCCCAGCACTTGGGAACTGAGGCAGAGCGGGTGCCATAAATTCTAGGCCAGCCCCAGCTACAAAGTAAAACCCTGTCTCAAAAGGGGAGGCAGCAGTGAGATGGCTTAGTAGAGAAAAACCGGTTACCATCAATCATGATAACCTGAGATCAGTCCCTGGCTTCCACATGGGAAAATAAAGAACTAACACCCACAAGATGTCTTCTGAGCACCATTCTCATAGATACCCTGGGCTGCTTTCATGTCTGTCTGTCTGTCTGTCTGTCTGTGGTGGGTTGGCAGGGCTTTCATAGGCTCAAACCTTCTGTTGCTGGGAATGGGACTCACCTCAGGGCACAGTTGGCTGTGGAGGGCTTATCAGAGGAGACTGTTTCCTTCTTGGCATGGCCTTCTTTGGATGGCTTTTATTTTTACTGGGTGTAGAAAAAGAGAAGGGTTAGCCATTCTAAGATGACTGAATAAGTGTCTGGAGAAGGAAACCTGTGCTCACAGCAGCTTTCTGAGCTTCTCCTTCTCCCTTCGTCCCTCTTTGCTAATTTTTTCCCTAGTTGAAAACCTGCTACTTGTAACACTGTTGGTTTCTGGGTAGAGTTGGATGTGGCACAATGAAGGATACAACAGTTTCTGCCCAAAGATGACAGTGCCATGGTTAGGAAACACTTTCTCCTTCCTCTCTCTCTCTCTCTCTCTCTCTCTCTCTCTCTCTCTCTCTCTCTCCTTTCCTCCCCCTCCTCTTCCTCCTCTTTTTTTTTTTTGAGACAAGGTTTCCGACGGGCAGTAGTGGCACACGCCTTTAATCCCAGCACTTGGGAGGCAGAGGCAGGCAGATTTCTGAGTTTGAGCCCAGCCTGGTCTACAGAGTGAGTTCCAGGACATCCAGGGCTACACAGAGAAACCCTGTCTTGAAAAACCAAAAAAAAAAAAAAAAAAACCCCAAAAAAAACAAGAGAGAGAGAGAAGGTTTCTCTGTCTTGCCCCGGCTGTCCTAGAACTCACTCTATAGACCAGGCTGGCCTAGAACTCAGAGATCTACCTGCCTCTGGCTCCTGAGTGCTGGGATTAAAGGTGTGTGCCATCAACTCACTTTCTTAAGGGCTATGTTGCTGGCTGAAGCAGAACCTAGGCTGTCAACAACAACAGCATGGGAACATACAAGCCATATGCAAAGACATTATTCTTAGCTGGTCATCTCTAATGGCCGCCTCTGTATCTGACTCCTTTGCTGCTGTGGTTAGTAGCAGAATCACACAGATTCCGTTCCTCTCATTGATGTGTGTCAGACTCAGGAAGAGACCTGCCCGTACGTACCTTACTGTCAAGGCTTCCAAACCAGCTTCCTGCTATGAGTTCCCAAAAGTTGTTTTGACTTAGATGACGAATACACAGAACTTTGGTCTAATTAAGGAGATAAGATCTACACACACACTAATATGCTTTTTATAGTATGTTAGTTGTTAAGAGAACAGATCTCAGGCTCCTTGATTTTGGTCCTGAGGGGTTTCAATAAGTGAAATGGAGTGAGTGCGTTGCTGGCAAAGAGCAAAGCTCCAGCAAATGTCAGGGGTAAGAATGTGTCTAATGAATTCTTGGACAACGAGTAGACTGGTGTGCTAAAAATACCAACCAAGCACCTTCTGTATGTGAGGCACATGGTAAGAGTGTCCACTGCTCTCGTCTTCAGTGCTTCCATAGACCAGACTGTGAAATGTCCCCCAACACAAAAGAAAGGTTTAGGAAAAGCCTAAAACTTGAAGCTGAAGGCAAGGACGGGGTGTAGGGGTTGTCACCTCTCCCAGCACAGCACCCAGACGACATAATCTCAGTGACACTGCAGATTATGTTTAAAGGAAACATTTACAAAGAGGATTGGCATGAGGAGCGGTCGGAGAGTGAGCCCTTCCACGAGGAATGCGCAGAGGGAGAGGCTTCCACGCTGCAGTAGATTTAGAGAGCCAAATGGGAAGAGAAGAAATCAGGGTCGTGAACAAACATGGTGTGAAAGCAAGCCTTCTAGCTCAGGCTGCTACTGTGTTTCCTATTGCCTTAGTGACCATGGCAGCAGTCTTCAAGCCCATGGAATTTTCCAGGTTGATAGATTCTTTGGCTTTTTGAACTTGTCCCGAAATGTTGCTTTGGTTTTCCTTTCCCTGTTTACAGAGGAATGTCTGTGATCTCTTAGATGCAGTAACAGTTAACAGACTCTTGAGTTATTTTTCAAGGACAGATGTTTTGGTTCTGTGTTTCTTTACCTGAGCGTGGCCAGGGCATGGTTAAGGTCTCGTGGCTTCTCTAAGGGAACTTAGTTTGATTTATAGAAAAGCTAGTAAACAATCACTTATGATGCAAGTTTAAGCTCAGCTAAGCATGGTGACACACACCTTTGGTCCCAGCACTTAGGAGGCAAAGGCAGTGGCAGGCAGAGGTCAGCCTGGTCTCCATAGAGACATCCAGGCCAGCCAGAGCAACCCAGTCTCAAAGAACAAACAAACAAAACCCCCAAAGTTTGTGGAGAGCTTTTGGGGATGCTTGGCAGAAATCTGACATTGGCCAAGGACAAGGAAATGGGCTTTAGGCAGGAATCTGACATTGGGCCATGACAAGAAAGTAAGTTCAGGCAGTAATCTAATTTTAGGCTAAAACAGAGAAGTAAGTTAAGTCAGGAATCCAAGTCTTAGGCTAGAACAAAAAAGTAGGCCTTAGGCATGAATATGACTGTGGACTAGGACAGGGAAGTAGGCTCAGATATTTTTGTCATCCAGATGAGCCCTTAGAAACAGCAAGAGTGATCAAGGGGTAATCATGGGACTTTGTATATTGCCTTATTTGTTCCTTGACTGTTTGTTTCTATTGTATTGTTGGCTCCTCAAACTAGAACTGGCCTAAATACTTGCATGTAATTAAAAGAGTTTAAAAGAAATGTGGGATTAGACAAGGCTGCCTCAGCCTTCAGCCTCAGAACTGGCTGGGGTCATGCTGCAATTTTGTCTAATTGTCTCTTTTCTTTAATCCTCACTCCTGCGCTGGAGAACCTGTTGCCTGACTGAGCAGGCTTGATCAAAAGTTCCAACAATGAACATTCATTCAGATATTTTTGTTCTGTGTTTAAATCGCTCTCTGCTAGCTGTAATTGATAAGGAATGCTTATAAACGTCCCATCAGCACTCTCCTTCAGGACACTACACACCTGAATTGAGAGGAAATCCCAGATGCTTATTCTAGTAGAGCCATCAAATGTCCAAGTGATGGACTAGTCCTTCAGCAGCTTCTGGCAGTCATTTGACCATAGGCTTCAGCCTCCTCCTCCTTTAGGACTTCATGAAGCTGTCTCATAGGGATCCAGAAGGCAGTAGACACAGGGATCCAGAAGGCAGTAGACCCAGAAGGCGGTAGACACAGGGATCCAGAAGGCAGTAGACCCAGAAGGCAGTAGACACAGGGACCCAGAAGGTGGTAGACACAGTGATCCAGAAGGCAGTAGACACAGGGATCCAGAAGGCAGTAGACACAG
>NW_021604569.1:1282542-1309121 GCF_004785775.1 Grammomys surdaster | reverse complement strand
CAGTAGACACAGGGATCCAGAAGGCAGTAGACACAGGGATCCAGAAGACAGTAGACACAGGGATCCAGAAGGCAGTAGACCAAAGGAGTGGGAGGATGAGCTACAGAGTGGGGAGCAAAATCCAGTGTGATTTTGTCCTGAAGGGGGCTGAAGGGGGCTCAGACTGGCTCACCTCTGATGAAGCTGCTCTTCTGTCTACTACAAAGAGGGGAACTCAGTCTGGTTTGACCTAGGCTCCATTGACTTCCTCTGATTAGCCAGCTGAATGGAAAGTATTTCTCAAGAACTAGCATGGGTGATTTGGGAAATAGGGTTTGAGGGATCGACTCCTGGAGTGGATATAGTCGTGAGGGAGGCAACTATTGGTTAAGCTCAGGAGAGCCTGCAGAAGAACATAAGCTGTGGGACTCTGCCTCTTCATGCTTCTGTGCACTCCTGTGACAACCGATACAAGCAAGAGAGGAGGGAGGGATTGACACAGGGCTGTGGCCAACCAGGGGCTTCTGGAGACTAGATTCAGTTTTGGCAAGTTTACTTCTAGATTACTAAAAATGTAGGTGTGTTCACTTCCGGTGTGCTAGCCTTCTCCTTCCCCACACTGAGATTTCTACCAATGTCAATCTTTTGTTACAACAGTTCCAGGCTAACAGGAGCAGAGAGCATGTTGCCCCTGGTTTTATTCTGGGAGGTGCCTCTGACTCACTGAGAGAATTGGTTGATCTTTTGTACCTCAGTTTCTCCTACTGTGAAAACAAGAGGCTGCTTGCCTGTTGCAGATCACAGGGCTGTGGGAAAGTAACTTAATGAGAATAAAGACTACTTACTCACAGCCCATCCATTTGAGCACAGTAGTATTTGGACCTGAACGTTTATTACAAGAGAGCCAGCCCATGGTGACCTGACAAATTTTGCCAAGTGAAACCCAACTAATTGTTTCAGTCAATATTAGTTTCTTTCTCTTTCTAAGTTATATTGCATCACACAGTTGGTCCTATTTATTGAACAACTTCATGTGTCAGTCACTCTGTTAGACATTATCTTGAATTCTGTTTTTAGACATAGTATTTTATTTTATGGGTATGAACGTTCCACCTGAATGTATATATGTATATGTATATACATATGTGCACCACATGCATGCTTGCTGCCTGCAGAGGTCAGAAAGGGGTGATGGATTCCCTGGAATTGGAGCTACAGATGGAAGTAAACCACCACCTGGGAGCTTGGAACTAAAGCTGCAACCACTGCAAGGACAGCAAAGACTGATAACGGCTGAGCCATCGCTCCCACCCCGGTCTTGAATACTCAAGTCTGAAAGATTGGTTCTGCTTTACACACGTGGAAACCGAGGGTCAGGGTATAGACAGTCTAATGAAGGGAGAGACTGAAGGATTCTAAGTCAGTTCTGTGTGGCTCCAAAATGATCCATTCTACTGAGCCCCACTGGCTCCTGGCTTTACTTCTGAAATTTCTGAGGGCAAATGAATGCAGTCTGCCCTGAAGAGGCAGCTCCTAGAAGGAAAGGCTCCAGCTGAGTTCAGTGCTAAGCAGAGATGCGTGTGAGCCTCCTTTCTCTGTTTGGCTACAACATCATCTGAAACTGAACTCCCTTGTCTGTGGAGAAGATGATATGCTTCTGGTTTCCAGCCAGCTCAGGAAATGAGAGGTTTGTGTGAGACACACTTGTTCCAGTTGGGTCCTTCTCCCCTCCCCTAAACTCCAGGAATGGGGTGACTCCCTCTTACAGCCCCATCTGACTAAAACTTGGGGGGAAAGGGGAGTTTTGGGTCTCCCAGCATGTAGGGTGCACTTCAACTCAGCAGAAGGCCCAGTTTCTTGTGACATGACTTACCTAGAAGCTGTGAACTCCACCCCAGTTCTTCTTATCACGTGCATGTTTACCCTCTGTGTTGTTTTCAGACAGTGGGTGTGGTGGTTGATGAGTTGAAACCTGTCCTGGTTGTGCACGGGAACTGGCTTTAGAAGTGTTATTACTTGCCTAGTGTGACAGCTTGTAAAATAGTTTCCATGGCATTCAGCACAGCCAGGCCTGCACTGCCGTACTTCCACTCCTGCAAAGGTTTGCCGTTCAGAAACATTTGGATCTGGCAAATGCTACCCCAACACAATTATCCAGCGTCCCCTAAATATCATTGCCCGGTGTTCTAGATTCTAACAAGTTGACAATCCGCACTGCTGTCACACTCGCTAATTGAACTGCAATTACAGATTGAAGCCACAGAAAGTCTCCAGTCACTTAGGCAATGTCATTGCCAGTATTAGTATTGATCTAGGTAGTTCTTTCAGTGGCCGAGCTGGTGGCAATCCCTTTAAGTGACTATGGTAACAGCCGTTGGTAACTGCTGGCTTTATTGTATTACAGGACTCAAATGCCCCAAGACTTTAGAAAAGAAATTCTGTGTCATGTGATCATCAACAACATTGCATATGTGAGGGCAGTCCCCATCCACCTGTTTGTGGTAATTGCCACCCCATGGTTGTTTAATGTAGACTTGTTCTTGGTGAGACCAACGTTTCACGATCCATCTCTAGCCATTACAGAACAAGAGGTTGGCTACCAGCTGTCTTAGTTTCTCTGACAAAAACAACTTCAGGGAGAAGGGGTTTATTATAGCTCACAGTTCAAGGTGCCATTGTCCACTGCGGCAGGGCAAGGGAGGCGGCAGCTTGGACCAGCTGGTCACAGGGCACCTACAATTAAGAAGCAGACAAAGATGAAAGCGTTCAAGCCGGTGCTCTGCTTTCTTTCTCCAGTATATACATTTCAGAATTCTCTGCTCAGGAATGGTCTCACCCACAATTACGATGGGTCTTCCACAAAAGCAAGCAAACAAGCAAAAAACAACAAAACAAAGCAAACAAATACACCCCTCCCCCCCACCCCTACCCCTACCCCTACCCCTCTACCCCCCACTCCCCCACCCCATAGGCAGGGCCAGAGGGCCATCTTCCAGCTAATTCTTGATTCTGCCAAACTGACAATTCACACTTGCTAATCGGATTGGAATCACAAAGACTCAGAAATACTCTCCAATCAGTCTTGCCATGAAAAAATGCAGATTTCACCACACTAAAGCCTTTCTTCAGGCTCAAACATCTGGTTGGAGGTCTATCTCTGTCCACTGTGTACTCTTGCAGGCTCTTCTGACAAAACCTCGAAGAGCCTTTCAAATTTTATCTGAAGCTGTTCTCTTAACACCAGATGTGTCAGACTCTGCTGATACCAAGGCTGTAGTGAGAAGACTTGGTCCTCAGTTTTTTGAAGCTCACAGCTGATTGTGGAAGACAGGCATTGAATTGTATGTTGGGGCCTGGAAAGGTGGCTCAGCAGTTAAGAGCACTGGTTGCTCTAACAGAGGACCAGGGTTCAATTCCCAGTACCCACATGACAGCCCATGCCTTCCTGCAACTCCAGTTCCAGGTGATGAAACATTCTCGCCCAGATATATATGCAGGAAAAATACCAATGCATGTAAGAAGAAACATTGAGAAAATCAAAAAGAAGGAGGAGGAGGAGGAGGAGGAAGAGGAGGAGGAGGAGGAGGAGAAAAAAAGAAGAAAAGAAAGAAGAAAAGAAAAAAGAAAAGGAAAAGAAAAGTGTGGAGAGCTTTTGGGGCTGCTTGGCAGAAATCTGAGATTGGCCAAGGACAAGGAAATGGGCTTTAGGCAGAAATCTGACTTTGGGCTATGACAAGGAAGTAAGTTCAGATAGGAATCTAATTTTATGCTAAAACAGAGAAGTAAGTTCAGTCAGGAATCCAAGTCTTAGGCTAGAACAAAGAAGTAGGCCTCAGGCATGAATATGACTGTGGACTAGGACAAGTAAGTAGGCTCAGATGTTTTCATCATCCTGATGAGCCCTTAGAAACAGCTCGATCACAGGGTGATCACGGGACTCTGTAATATTGTCTTGTTTGTTCCTTGACTGTTTGTTTCTATTGTATTGTTGGTTCCTCAACCTAGAACTGACCTAAATACTTGCATGTAATTAAAAGGGTTTAAAAGAAATGTGGGATTAAACAACCTGCCTCAGCCTTCAGCCTCAGAACTGGCTGGAGTCATGCTGCAAATTTGGCTGTCTCTTTTCTTTAATCCTCACTCCTGCGCTGGAGAACCTGTTGACTGACTGAGCGGGCTTGGTCAGAGAAGAAAAAAGAAAAGAAATTGCATGTGTTACAAGGGCTGTTAAAAGTCTCAGTGTTTAGCAGTCTGAGATTTAACTCTGGGGTAGCCACCCTCTGCAGTGTCATCTCAGAATCTCTTTCCCATCTAAGGTAAAGCAGGTTACACCCTAGGTGGGGAGATACCGGTGAGCTCAAAGGTTTAGTATCGTGTAAGATTCAAAGAGGATCGTGTATCCAACATCAGGTACTGCATGAAGACTCAGGAATCAAAGACTTCCAGTTTTGTCCTTGTTTCCTCAGACCAATGTGTAGAAACAGAGAGAGGTGGAGGGCAGCCTATGGTCTTTGCAGATAGAATCCCAGAGGATGGTGGCTAGGGATTGCACAGAGATAGCAGGGTACACATAAAGATTGAGCAAAGGGAGCCAACAGTATGGCCTTGCCCAACCCCAGAGATTCCATTAGGGATAGTCATCTTTTCTCCTTGGAAATCCCTTCATGCGTGTGATTGATAGTGTGTCCCTACCTCTCAAAATGATTTCTCTTTAGTTATCTGTCCATGTCTGTGTATGCATTGAGGGAGTGCCTCAGGAGGCCAGAAGAGGGAATTGGAGACCCAAAAACTATAGTTTTTGACAGTTGAGACAGTTGTAAGCTGCCTCACAAGGATGCTGGGAACTGAACTCAGTTCCTCTGTAAGAGCATCGAGTCATCATAACCACTGGGCCATCTCTCCGACACTTGCTTGTTACTTTTTGTGACATGTATTTCTCAATAAGGCAGATGAGGAGATGAGGGCAGGACTTACTCTTTCATTCTAGTTACATAAAATCTTTAGTCCACAAAGAGCGTTTTTTATTAATAGAGAAAAATGCTAATGGTAACTAGATGATGAAATGTTTTTGGTGGAAACCAGACATCCAAGGTGAACTTCTGCTCAGGACACTCAGTAAAGGGACTTCTTCATATTGGTGTAGAATCACTGAGCATCGGGTATGATGGAGGTCATATGCAACTTACTACGTCACCCACATGATGATATTGCATCCCAGTGTCCAAATTCAGGACAAGAACTCAGGCCCACCTGCAAAAGCATCAGCTATACAATACAGCCTAGAGATGATGTCTTCCAGCTACACTGTTAAGGCTCTGGAAGTTTTACTGAAAGATATATGCCACAGAAAGAAACAAATTGACTGGAGAGATGGCTCTGTGGTTATGAGCACTTGCTGCTCTTCCAGAGGACCTGAGTTCAGTTCCCAGAACCCAGGGATATTTCTAGGATGTTTTGCCTGAAATAATTTCTTCTTTTATAGCCTGTACTTTTCTGTTAAAACCTTTTGCTGCTTTAAATACTGCCATATATGCCTCTGAAGATGTTTTTCAGTTTTAGAAGCTGAGATGATTACCTCTAGGTGCTCACAAGCCCACTAATCACCCTAATAGAACCCTAGCCGCTTGGAAGGGTTTCTTCAGGTGACAGTTTGCAAACAGCCTTTAATTAGCACATGGGTTAACTATCATTTGAACATTGTTTCCCTTCTGGGAGCCTTGAAGGCAAGTTTTGTGATAGAACATTCGGTTAGCCTTGGTGGGAATATTGGATATAAAATGCAATATTATTGATATGAGCAAAAAATAATAATGATAACCTATATTTAAGTGGTATATGCCCTGACAATTATCTCTCGCAGTGTCTTGCCTCCCAGGCCCAGGAGATCCTGAGGATGTAAGTCACATTCTAGTATTTTATGTTCTGGAAAACTCTGGTAGACTCATAAA
The DNA here is from genome assembly GCF_004785775.1 of Grammomys surdaster. Taxonomy (NCBI): domain Eukaryota; kingdom Metazoa; phylum Chordata; class Mammalia; order Rodentia; family Muridae; genus Grammomys; species Grammomys surdaster. The sequence continues at coordinate 1,303,194 of NW_021604569.1, read as the reverse complement.
CAGTGTTCTCATACACTGAGTACACAGTGTTCTTCTTAATATTAATTTAAAACTATTGTTTGATAACTTCATACATATACATAATGTATTTTGATAATATCACTAATTCTCCTCTTTGATTTCCCTGCTACTTCTTTTGAAACAACTTTCTTCCCAACAACTCATTTTACTAATATATATATTTTGTTTTGTTTCTTTGTTTTTTGAGACAGGGTTTCTCTGTGTAGCTCTGGCTGTCCTGGAATTCACTCTTGTAGACCAGGCTGGCCTCGAACTCAGAAATCCACCTGCCTCTGCCTCCCAAGTGCTGGGATTAAAGGCGTGCGCCACCACTGCCTGGCCCTACTTTCATGACTTAAAATAATAACCTACTCTGCTTAACTGTTGTTGTCCCATGTGCACAATGGATGTGGAGACTTTACTGGGTCATGGGCAGCTTACTGGTGGCTTCACTTATGAAGCAAAAGTCATTCCCATTCCCCCAGCAGCCATTAGCTACCAACAGCTTCTCGGGTAGGTAAAGCATGTATCCCTCTCCCTTCTATGCTGGGTTTCTTACTGTGTCAGATAATCATAGTGGCTCGTGATTTCATGAGTTCAATGCCAGCCATCCTGTGTTCAAAAGAGAGCATTTTACAGCACTTCTCCCATCTGCCTGCTCTTCTCCCATCATCCTCTGGGCCTCAGGGTGAGGTATGATATAGATACCTTGTTTGGGGCTGAATACTCAACACTGGTAAGTGTACAGTGCTCTAATTCCTTCTTCCAGGTTCTATCGGACACAATGATCACCTTGTGAGGACTTGAAAGAAATTTGGAGTGAAAATCCCAATATCACATGGCCCCTACAATGCAACGATCAAAATAGTGTCTATAAATCCAACCTGTATTATCTTCAAGGTGTTACTCAAATCCGTGTGGAGCTTTTTGGAGTCAGGAGCCTATGTCTGAGTTCCTGCGACCACTTGCTACTGCAGTCGTGTGGAACGTTGTACTATACAAACGAATGATAATGGCTATCCTCCTTGCTTCTCTGAAAAACCTGTTATGAAGGTCAGGTTCTCTGGTGTCAGGCAAAGATTGTCATAAGTATAAGTATTGTTAACTAATAATTAGTGGGTCTAGCAGTTGACCCAGGGTCTTGCCTATGCTAGGGAAGCGCTCCACCATTGAACTGTATTTCCAGACCTTTTAAAACTTTTATTTGAGGCCAAGTCTCACACGTTGATCTGGCTGGTCTTGGTCTTGCAGTCTTCTTGCCTCAGAGTCCTTCCCAAGTGACTGGGATTACGGGCATGCACCACCTCATGTGCCTTATATGATTTCCATCATCCCCTTGCTGCTGCCTACTCCAAAACCAGAAGCCTTTTCCAAGTCCCTGACCCTCACCATCCTTCTCCCTCTCCTCAGAAAAGGCTCAGAAAAAAGGAGGCCTCCCATGGATATCAACCCACCCCAACATATCAAGTTGTAATAGGTCAAAGGCGCATCCTCTCCCTCTGTGGCTAGACAAGGAAGCCCAGCTAGGGGAAAGGGATCTAAAGGCAGACAACAGAGTCAGATATAGCTCTCACTCACACTGTCACACTTCACTCACATGAAGGCCGTGCTTACATAAATGTTACATATGTGCCGAGGGCCTAGGCATCTGTCCCATGTATGTTTTCTGTTTGGTGGCTCAGTCTCTGTGGGTCCCTAAGGAGCCATATTAATTGACTTGATGTGTTTTCTTGTGGTTGCTTGACCTCTCTGGTTCCTTCAACCTTCAATGCCCCTCTTCCATAGAATTCTCCAAGTTCTGCCTAATGAAGAAGAGGGCTGTTTAGTAATCACTAAGCAGTCTCTCTGCCCTAAAGGAAGTGTGCCCTTCCTCCAGCCTTGAGCAGGCCTGAGACCTTGTTTACCACAAGAGACCAGATAATAGGACCTAGGTGGAACTAACCACCTTGGCTGCATATCAATAGACACGGGGGAATTATACCCTCCAAGGTCACCAAAAGCACATCTTGCTTTTGTGATATTTGTTTTGAATTTTCTGCAAACTGATGCTAAGGGTCAGTCTGCAGCGGATCACCACTGGCATCCAGTCACTTCCAGCTCATTTGCCAGGGTCAAATGGAGAGATCCTCTAACTAACATGGAATGGTCCTGACCCTGTTTTAATTTGGGGTCGTGGCTCAGTCTGCATTTTCTCAGAAAAAGAAAATGGAGCCCGATGGCTGCCTGAAAGATTGTTTTGTCAAGTGGACACAGATCTTGAACCTAATAATTGCAATTCTGATGGTGAAGATGGCTCAAAATCCTTATCTGCCAGCTGATTTAACTTGGCATGTAGTCTCCATCTATACTTAAAGCCACTCACTATACATGATGGCCAGACTTTGTGTCTGAATCCCTGTCAACCAGCAGTTGGATTAGACACTAGAACATTTCCACTCCCAACCTTATTTTCTACATTGCTTGGATAAATCATGTTGCCTTTAATCTTTTGAACTTTGTGTCTCAAACAGATAGGTTGCCTTCACACAGGATCACTCTCAGCAAGCCCAGCCATTCATCATGGCAGTTATCCATCGCTATGAAGAACTGCATCGATTGCATGCCCACAGATCTGAATGTGGCTTTGGTCTATTTTGAGAAAGAGTGTGCCATTGATGGCCGGTTAGTCAACGACGGGTAAGAGTGTCTTGAGCTCCTATAAACCTAAGACAGAGGGGTACACCAATGCTGTGTATCCACTCAAAGACGGGTAATATAGGAAACAATATAGATGCCAACCTAAGCCAGGCACGGTCTCCCAGCCACTCTGTACCCCAGATGGGATGAAAAATTGTACCCCATCCAGCTGCTGGCACTGCTCATATTTATAAAACTAAAAAGGGGGAATTGTGCCCTTCCTCCAGCCTTGAGCAGGCCTGAGACCTTGTTTACCACAAGAGACCAGATAATAGGACCTAGGTGGAACTAACCACCTTGGCTGCATATCAATAGACACCTAGGTGGAGTCACCCATCTTGGCTTCACGTAGATCCTACTACAGAAACTTGAAAGAAGAACTGCCCCTGGGCTTGCCTTGAGACATCTCCAGCCGTGACCCGAGACCAAGAATGGTTTATCCCACCCATCTCGCCTGGCTGAAACTACGAAGGGTTCGGGAGGGGTCTTTCCCTTTAAATTGAAAGCTGAACATTAAAGCATCGAGCCTTGATCAGAGAACTTTGTCTTGGCTTCATCTTTTCTCGCTCTCCATCCCCTTTTCGTTCCCAGCCCTCTTTCCAGGTGAACCGTTCGACTCGTGGCCGCAGGCGGCTACAAGGAAGCTGTATAACAGGCATTGTTTCAAACTTGTATCATTTAGAAGAGGCCTGGCTTAGCAGCTGAGCTATTTTTCTAGCCACCCCTCTTTTACATTTACTTAGCTCTAGCTCTCTTCCTCTGAGGTGTGTGTGTGTGTGGCCACGTGTGTGTACGCCCATGCGTGCATGTGTTGCGTGTGTGTCCCACAGTGGATATATCATATATGAAGGTCAGAGGACAACTTGTAGGAGTTGGTTCTCTCCTTCCACCATATGGGTTCTGGTAATATAACTCAAGTCATTAGGTTTATCAGCTAATCCTTTATCTACTGGTCCTAACATCAAAATACAGAGAGAAGATCGTCTATATCCAATGGAAAATGTCCTTTAAAGAACAGGGATGAGGGCTGGAGAAATGGCTCAGCAATTAGGAGCAATGGATGTTCCTCTAGAGGACCCAGGATCCCCAGGGCCACTTACAACTGTCTGTAATGCCAGCTCCAGGGGATTCACGGCACCAGGCGTGGATGGGATGCACATGTATACGCATGCGAGCAAAATACTCATGCAAATAAAGTAAATACATCTAAAAACAAGGAACAGGGATAAGCTGGGCGTGGTGGTACATATGCTTCATTCTTGCAGCTAGAGGCAGAGGCAGATCACTGTGAATTTGAGGCCAGCCTGGTCTATATAGACAGTTCCAGGATAGCCATGGCTATCCTAAACGACTTGTCTCAAAAGTCAATCAATCAATCAATCAATCAATCAATCAAACAAACAAAAAAGAGGGATAGGTGGTAGCTCAGCAGTAGAGGGTGTGTTCAGCATATGCCAGGGCTCACCAGTTAAAGGTTGCCAAAGAACCAAAGATGACCAGCAGCCATCTCCTCTACTACAAGGTGAGAAAGAGGCATGAAGCTGGGTCTCCCTTGGGGCTCTCAGAAGGGACCTCTTGACTCATCTGCAACCTCTTGACTTAGCAATTCCAGCCTCCATCGAGTGTAGGAGAAAGGTTCGGTTACCTTAAGCCATCTAGATTGTGGGTAATTTGTGAGGGCAGCCCTGCAAACTGATACAGTGCTGATTTTCGTGAACTTTGCAAAGACCAGTGATCTAAGCACACCAACCCACTTCAGTATCCTTCAACGGCCTTGCCTAGGCTGAGACCATGGGGCTCTGAAGCTCTGAGGAAAACTGTACTGGCCCGTGTGCTGCCAACTACCAGCCTCGGGATTCCTCTCCCTGAAGACTGGGACTTGATCACAGCAGATATCATATAAGTCTTATCAGCAGAGGAGATAAGAGAGCAGCCACCCAGACCAGGGACCACCGTGCTGGATTGGGGAGGTGAAGAGGGGACTCCCCGACATCTTCCTGTCCCCATCTCTTTGCTGCAATGAAGACCTCTCCCTCTCAATACATTGTGCCATGGTTACTTTCGTGTACTTGGTTTCATGGGCATCTCCCTCTAGCCACTGAGAAGAGGAGAGCAGGGCTTACAGACAGACGGATGAAACGACATGGATGGACAGGGAAGGAGCAGGAGAACCAGACAGAGAGACGGGTGAAGCATGGAAGACAAGTGGGAAGGAGTCTGAAACGATACAGGATCTCCATGGCCAGGAAGCAGCTGTGGGCTGCAGGGAAAAGCTGCTGCAGGAGAAACCTCTCTTCAAGAGTTCCTTCAGAGGCAGGCAAAGTGTCTTTCCAACAGCATGGCAAGATCAGTAAGACCTGTGGACTGTGAAGAAAGGTCCCACCTGGAACCTGAACACTCAGCAAGAGGTGGTTTTTCGGAAACTGTCTTTCACCACAACTGTCCAACATTACAGGGCATTGTAATGCACTGAAGGACTTGTCATCTGCAGTACAGCAGGGGACAGTCTCTCTCTTATACTGTGTCATTGCACTGTAGGCCTGCTGGACCCGTGGAGCTTCCTTATGCTCATCAGCACTTTGGGAGTTGGTTCTCAGGCACTGGGCAGCCTGGGTTTGTGTATGCAACCACTCGGTTGTCATCCTCAAGAAGACCTGGCACTTGCACAGGAGGCCTGTTCTCAGCTGACCTGACACACCACATTTGCCTTTCGATTTGCACACATAAACTGAATCTCCCTCCTTCCTCTCACTCCCAGAGCCTCATCAATCAGAGCCACTTTGTTCTTTGCGTCCTTCTGCTGACCAGTTTGGGAACTGGTGAGCAGGGAGAAGAAAGGGAGGTTGTGTTTGTGGGCAGTGGCACTGGAGGGCTGGCTGCTAACGAAGGCTCCCTGAATGGTTCCATTGTGCTGCTGTTTATATAGTTTTGATTTTAATTTGCATCCGTACCAGGCTCGGCTCCCAAGAGTCATTCAGCCGTATTTGGAGGCAAACCTGCCAGCTTATTGGCTGATAGGAAACTGATGTGGGCCTCCCTTCCCCCAACTTTTATCATGTGCTGTTAATTGTTTATAGATCATGGGGAAGAAGAAAGACTCTACTGAACCAGAGAAGTTTCTTTTCTCACATGGCTGGATCATATGAGATGTAGTTTTTTTTTTTTTTTTTTTTATTAAAAGGCTGAGGTTAGAGTTGGGGAGAGAGTGTCAAAGAACCAAGATGAGTGTCTTGAAGACATGAGAACTCTACTGTGTTCTTTCTCCTCTAATGAATGCCCATTCCCTATTTTCTTGGTTTTTCTGAAACATGCTTGCAGACTTGGACTTAAGAACCAACTCTAGCCCACTCTTCTCTTTATAAGTAAATCACAATTAGCACCCAAGGCCCCATAAAATGGAGTAATCTGGGTCTTGCTGATGGCCAGTGCCACTCTCAGTTTCCTCTCCAGTGTTTCCCACCACTGTAAGCTAATTTTATTCCAGGCTTCTGCTCAGGCCAGGACTCTGCCTGGAAGGCCCCTCCTGCCTGTCCAGTGCCTTGTCTCTATGTCTTCATCCTCCTGAACGCTCCAGCTCACATTGTCTCAGTGTGTGCTACTTAAAAGTGGGGTCTGCAAAAAAAAGAATCAACAAAACAGAATAAGGAGTTAATCCACAGTGTATGCCACCAGAGCCCATGAAGATTCCAGAGGGAAGCAAGACAACCAAAGAACAAAACCAAACCCTTTTTTTTTTTTTTTCTAACTAAGGTCTAGAGGAAGAAAGCAACAGTGTCTGCTGCAAAGGAGCCCAAGGCTGACAGCTCAAAACTGAATATGTAACTTGACCGGACACAAGAAGAGCCTCACCAGCAGTGATGAGTACGGACTTTGCTATCATTCTCCATCTCAAACCACCTCTCTACAGGTCTACACTGGAACCTGCTTGCTGCAAAGGTACCTCTGTGCCTTTTTCAGCACTTAGAAAGCCCTTCCTCTACCGGCTTGGTGAATTCTTATCCTCCAGCCCCAGCACAAGTTACATCTCCGGGAAGTGCTTCTCAAGCTCCCCAGCCAGTAAGTGCTTCTTCCCCCCTTCCCCAAAGCCCTCTGTGGCTTTCCCAGGCTCTCCAAGGCTTCTCCTCTTGAAATCTACGGACTGTTGAATGGCCCTGCCCCTACTGCCAGACTGCCAATTGTTATGGCTATGCCTAGTGAAGGCTGGAGCCTTGGGGTAGAAATGAAGGATACCTTCAGTGCTCCCCTCTCTGGGCCCTTCACCTTTTATAGCCACAGTTCCCTGCTATGTACTGGGCCCAGGGTCCCAGGTAATTGAGTAAAGTCATGTTGGAAAAAAGTTGGACATAGAAAAGTAGGGGACATGGTATAGAAATGACATGTGCACTAGCTAACAGAAATATACTGTTATCTGGGTGTGACAGCTCATACCTATAACCCTGCACTTGGGAACTGAGGCAGGAGGATTGCCCCAAATTCAAGGACAGCTCGGGCTCCAAAGTGAGAGTCTGTTTTATTAAAAAAGGAAATATTAATATAACATGAGCCATATTTTCGATTTTTCAAGTAGCCTGCTTTGAACTTAAAGAGGCAAATCCCTGTTCATATGGATGTATAAGTTTCTGTTTCTCAAACAGAAAACAGTGTCATCGTCTTCTAGGCAGGAGTGCTCACAGAATCCTGGAGGACATAAGAATCCATGAGGGGAACTAGCTTCCCAGATCCTCTGGTTTCTTAAGGGACAGATGGCAGTCTGCTGTTGAGGTCTCGCTGGGCAGTGACGCCAGAAAGCAGGGAGGGAGCTGCTGGTGGCCACACTCCTTTCTCAGATGACCTTTGTGCAGTAAGAAGGCCTGAGCCTTCTGCAGTCAAGTCTTAGGATTATAAATACAGGTCATTTATAGCACACAGGAGATAGGGATGTCCCAAGGGTCTAACAGGGGCCCTGGGACAGGTGGCACCTGCTCTTGTACATGTGAGAAGGTTGTTTTGAGCCTGAGGTAGAGGCTGAGTGAGAACAAAAAGGAGACAGATCAAGAAACCAAAGCATGAGGGAAGAGGGAAGATACCAGGGGGCAGAGTGACAGCTGGCTTGACTAAAGCTAGGCCTGTCTACTGCCTCAGTGACCAATGTGTCTGGCAGTAAAACACTGAAAAGCTGGCAGGTAGGCTATCTTCTGTCCATGCTCATCAGTCTTCCCTCCATAAGTCTTTATTAAAGGGACACCACTATAATTAATAGTCACTAATGTGGCCGGGCGGTGGTGGCGCACACCTTTAATCCCAGCACTTGGGAGGCAGAGGCAGGTGGATTTCTGAGTTCAAGAGTTCGAGGCCAGCCTGGTCTACAGAGTGAGTTCCAAGACAGCCAAGGCTACACAGAGAAACTCTGTCTCAAAAAACCAAACCCAAAAAAAAAAAAAAAAAAGGCTAATTTCATCCAAAAACACACTCACAGACATACCCAGAAATAATGCTTAATCCTCACACCCTTAATATAGCTCGTCTCACTAGACTGGCTTTGAGCTCATGACCTACCCACCTCTGTTAGAAGACAGGCACGCCCACCATCACATGCAGGGCTTTTTCAGAGTTCGTGGGAGAAGAGTAGTTTCTTTGTGAAGAGGAATAACATGAGAATAAACATTTCCATTCTTGTAACCATTGGGTCATTCTGGGCTCAGTGTTCAGGATGATGAGAGCCACTAACCCTCTGTGGAATGTGGACCTCATGCAGAAGAGCCTAAATTAAACAGAATGACAGGACAGGAATGGAAAGTGCTATGAGGCTCAGTTGCAGACAGCTGAGATAGCAGCAGCAGCAGAGACAGTTTTCCTCTCCTCATTTCTACTTTTCAAACAATGGGCTTGATTTACTGTAATTAGGTTCTTTATGGATAGGTAACTTAAAACAGGATAATTACCCGAGCATTTAAGAACAAAACATAGCTGTTTGTAATTGAAACATTCTCCCCTCCTGTTCAATAAATTTCCCACCATTTTGTTACTTTATCCAGGGTGTTCCCAAAACCCATCTCCACCCAACCTAAAAGAGGGGACTTCCACCCCTAAACCAAGCAGAGAGGGGCCACCCAGAACCCCTTCTGACTGGCGATCTGAATTCTTGCTTAGGCTGTGAGGCTAAGCACTGCAAGGGAATATAAATAAAAGTTAAAAATATCTCTCTGGGTTCCCTGAGGGGCAAGCCTGACTGCATAGGGGTTGATGTCAAAAGTATCCCCTCTCCAGGAAAAAGACATCGGGATGGGTATGGCCCTCATGCCTCACTGGACAACAACAGGGGGACTGGAGCCATTACAAGGTCCCCTTCAGTTACTGGACGTTAGGCCTCTATCCTCACCTTCGCAAGATTAGAATCGCCACAGCCCTTCTATACTTAGAGAAGGGAGGAGATGTCAGGGGCAGCCCTGCTTACACACTGTAGGCCTAAAATCAGCCATAGGCCTAAAATCAGCAATAGACCTGTCATACATGTATACTAACACCTAGTCTTGGGTCTCTGTGGAAAAACATTGAAACAGATGGCTATAAGCTATTTTAAACAGGCAGCTTTTGTGGAAATTTACAAGCCTGAGTAGTCATAGACCTTGTAAATAGGTAGCCTTGGCAGACAATACCAACTTAGATAAGGACAAGTGAGTCATAGGCAGAGTCACAGTGACCTGTCCCCTGAACCTTCACCCAGCCGATACCCGGTTCTGAAAGATATCTGTATTCCCCCTGAACACCCACACTCCAGTGTCATCCCCTTCCCCACATCCTGCCTTTCTGTGTTTATAACCCCTGTGTGAATGAATTATGATTATGAGAAAAAATAAATAAATTATTTAAAAAAATTCCCACCATTAAATATGGCATCGCAAATCCTATAGAAGTCGTTGATAATATATCTTTCCTGATAAGAAAGGCCTGTGCTTGGCTGTTCAGCTCCAAGCTTCCGTCTTAACTGACTTCGAGGATACACGTGAAAGCCCTCCCAGTGTCTTGGGTCTGACTTTGTGCTCCTTTGAAATTTCTTCTTCTCTTATAAGTGGGACTTACTCAGGTCCCAGTTCCTCTGGACATGCTGTACTTTCCCTAGCTCCTCTTCAGGACTAAGGCTTTCGTTGCCCCAGTTGCCACTGTATTGCAATTAGTGATATCCATGGCTATGTTCATCTCAGGATGGTTACAGCCTCTTCCCAGAGACTTGAGATGACAGGTCCATGTGGAAGTCCACAGACCCACATCCTTTCCACATTTAAGGACGTTTCTGAAGGGGCTTTCCAAGTCAATTCCGTGACAGCATCACAGCCCAGCCTCTTTCTCTCTCTGCTCAATCTTGTCTTCACAATAGGTAGCATTCTGAGAGGTCTCACAGCCTCTTCTTTTCTCAGGAAGCCTGACTTGAAGAGTATTTTAGAACTTACTAGGCTGGGCGGTGGTGGCGCACGCCTTTAATCCCAGCACTTGGGAGGCAGAGGAAGGCGGATTTCTGAATTCGAGGCCAGCCTGGTCTACAGAGTGAGTTCCAGGACAGCCAGGGCTACACAGAGAAACCCTGTCTTGAAAAACCAAAAAAAAAAAAAAAAAGAACTTATTAGAAGTAAGGATCCTGGTATACCTGTAAGTGACTCAGTTACACGGAGATGAGAGAAAACTGACCCTACTCAAACAAACAAACAGAATCAGGAAAGACATAAGGTTTTTCAGCAAAACTTCAGACTGGAGGAAATGATGGGGAGAGGTCAGTGTCTAGGTGGGGTTGTCTTTCTCTCCGCTCTGTCCAGTCCCCAGCCTGACTTCTTAGACTGCTGCAGGGAAGGCAGATGGAATGAGCTTTACATGTGTGTCTTTGAACATCCAAGAGCCATGACAATTTCTTTTACCTTTTCATTTTAAAATTGTACAAGTGCCAGGGAATGGCTAAGAGCACTGCCTCTCTTACCTAGGAGCCTGATTCCATTCCCTGTTTCCACAAAGCAGCTCGTGAAATCTGTAACTCCGATTCCAGGGGATCTGTTGCTCTCTTCTGACCTCCCTGGACATCAGGCATACATATGGTACACATACAGATATGTAGGCAAAACACTCATACACATAAAGTAAAATAATAAATATTTTTTGTAAAAGCACACACATTTTAAAACTTGACATGCTCTAATTGTCCTTCAAACTCCTAATTCATGTCAACCTCATGACAGATGCACAGTGTAAAATTGTACATAAGAATTATTAACCTTTGTCGGGCGGTGGTGGTGCACACCTTTAATCCCAGCACTTGGGAGGCAGAGGCAGGCAGATTTCTGAGTTTGAGGCCAGCCTGGTCTACAGAGTGAGTTCCAGGACAGCCCGGGCTACACACAGAAACCCTGTCTCGAAAAACCAAAAAAAAAAAAAAAGGATTATTAACCTCCTAGTATTTCAAAACCTTATGCTTTAAATTTTTTTTATTATGTTTCATTATTCTGAATTTTGAATTACTATATTGCCTGAGTCTTTTTCTTCATAACTTCTGGAATTTTATGCTCTTTTCTTCTTATTTTTCAGAAAGTTCTAAATGTATTATTTGCCATTCCATGTACATATACAACATACCTTGATCATCGACACCTCACATCCCAGCTTCCCGGAATCCCCCCAACACTGCCCTTTATGTCACCATTTCCTCTTCCTCCTTATTTTTCTCTAATAACAACTGAGAACCATTAGCGCTGTCTGCATGTACATGGATGAGGGGTCATCCACGTCATCCACGGCAGCATAAGCAACCTAGCATCAGCCACAGTCCTTGAAGAAAACTGCCTCTCCATAGCTGAGCAGCCCTCAATTCTAATACCTCGTCAGCTAGGGTGGCGCCTCAGGGCTCCTCCCCACCCATACGGGAACGGTGGCTGCCCTGATTCTGAGCTACTGTTAGTTGATAAGTACGTTAACCATGTCGTATCCAGAAGATGACATTTCATGGTACCTCCTCCCCATTTGGGGAAGCTCTTAAATTCTTTCTGTTCCCTCTTCTTTGATGTTACCTGAGCCTGGGAGTGTGGGGAATGGCTGTCTCCTTTCGGGATGAGCACTCAATACTCACTCTCAGCACTTAGACTGGTACCCTCGGCAAAATAAAGCTTCTCTACTCAAGGCTGAGAGTCCTCCCCAACATACCCAGTTATCAAAATAAGAGTTGCAGGTGCACCCCTATAGCCTCTGTCCTCCTGGGATTTTGGACAGGTTTATAGCACCAGGCATGAGTTTCCTCCCGTGGAGCAGACCCTCAAGTCTAATCACAAGTGTTAGTTACACCTGTGAGAGTCAGACTGCTAGTTGGCACATCCTGTCTGTCAGTGTTATAGATTGTAGGATCCACTAACGGATAATACTATTGATAACTTTACCCCTCCAGCAGAGTTTGTAAAACCTTTTGGCCCAACAGAATGCGTGTGTGCGCGCGTGTGTGTTGATGTCTAGGGGTTGTTCCCAGTTTCAGTGTGCTGGAACCAAAGTGTGCTGTGTCTTCAGTAATAGAGTCTTACTACCTTGATAAATTAATCGTCAAGGACAATGGCCATAACATGTATTTTTTGGTTTTGTTTGTTTGTTTGTTTTTGAGAGAGTTTCTAACTGTCCTGGGACTTGCTCTGTAGACCAGGCTGGCCTGGTACTCACAGAGATCACCTACTTCTCCTTCTGGTGCTGGGATTAAAGATGTGTGCCACCACCGCCAGGCTTTGTTGATGATGATGATGATGATGATGATGATGATGATGATGATATGCTCTTTGGGGTAAGCATCTGGGGTCTCACTGATTGGTTATCTTAACCACTAGAATCTAGTTGACCTTTGGGACTTAGGAAAGAAGCTTGAGTCTGGTGAAAATATTGTGGGGGCTTAGGACTCCACATTCTCTAAATTTCAGAAGAAAAAAGAGGCCTTCCATGGACAAAAGGGTGATTCTAGAGTGGAGCCTGCCGTTTCAGAGTTGGCACCCTAAATGGGGCTGAGTAGAATGGACTCACAGGTCTTTGGTTGGGTCCCAACTCTGCCCTTTAGTAGCTGTGGAACTGTCAGTGACCTTCCTGAGCCTTCAGTCTCCTTCTCTGTGAAATGGGAACTATAGCTTCATGGGTTAGTCGTAAGACAATTTCTGCTGTTCTGGTTGTTGGGCAGATACAGGACAAGATGAGTGTGGCTTTGTGTTCAAGAAGCTCTTGCTAAGCAGAAACTGGCACAAGAAACAATCGAGCTGTCCAACTGTACGGTTGTACGAGTTGGAGAGGGGCTTAGTGGTGATGTGAACACAATCCTATTTATATTTTTATGAAAGCTGCAGAGTGTATGGAGTGGAGTGGAACGTTCCAGTCTCATTTCCTGGACTCTGTTCTGCCTTATTCTGAAGTCAATGGGTCACCACCTGGGGCAGAGCCCTCGCTGCCAGCTGATGTTGACTCTCTTCCCTTTGACTCGGCCACCTTTAGCCTCTTATACCTACAGGGCTTTATTCACTGCTGAGATACTATCAACTTTGACACATTACCCTGGGGCATTAGACCAGAAATCACCACACAGGATTCAGGTGAGAAATGGTTGTTTGAGTCTCAGTACGTCCTGTCCTCAGTCCCTTCTTGAAAATGCAGGCTTTATCTACGGTGTTTCTCCAAAGAGTGCAAATATGGATGAAGGACAGGAGTCTGGAGTGATCTTCTCCACCAAGCCTCACTGCAGAGCCTGTCATAGAAGGCAGGTGGTTGGTTGCACTGAGGCCCATGGTAGAATCCTGAGACTGGCTTCTGTGTTGGTTTTGCCTTTGTTCAGCTGTGGATAGGTACAGTGAGTATACCAAGTCCCAAGTCTCTGATTGGACTGTTGTATTACCTAAGGCTGGCTGCCTGGTGGACCACCTCTGTAAAACAGTAGAGGGAGGCTGGTACACAATGTGCAGGGTCCAGTACAAAATGAAAATGGGCCATTGATCTAAAATTAGGCAAAAACTTCAGTTAAAGGTATCATCTCCTCAAAAGATCTTATTTTACAATGTAATCGGAATAACGTTGTATGACTAAACTAAACGTAGAAAAGCGAAATCTCATCTGACATACAGACAAGAACATGACATCTTGTTCATCAGGTTTTTTTCTGTCTTGCTTGTTTTGCAAATTCACTTATTTCATCCTAAGTTTTATTTCAGCTGCTTCCTTTTCAATTGATATAATTGAAAGTGATATTAGTCACTCTTGGCAAATGCCAGATCTTGGATGATGTTTGGTAGATCTTAAGAAGGTACATGGAAATCTGAGTTTAATTTTAATTATAAATGTATGCAATTGTGTTTTCATGTTTTGGTCTTTCTTTTAAGAACTACAGGAAAGTGGCTGGCTGTGGTGGCTCACACCTTTAAGTTGTGAGTACAAAGCCAGTCTGGGACACAGAGTGAGACCAGAAGACACTGAATTCACGGATGATGTTTTTGAAAAAGAAGGGAAGGAAGAAAGGAACAAACAAGCAAGCAAACAAACAAAAGGCTTCACTACTTGCCTATAATTAAAGATGCCTGTTTAGGTGTGATTGCTTTATCTTCTATGGCATAAAATTCATCTTAATTTTATTTTTAGATAGGGTCTCAGTAGGTTGTCCACATTGGCCATGATCCTCTTTCCTGAGACTGCCACTACCCTGGCTTTAGATTGAATTTCTTGCTAAATTTATTCACGTGAAGCTTCATGTAAAAATAGTAGTGTTCTTTTATTTTAATTTTTTTCTAAGCCTGCAGATATTAGCATTATGGTGATGTATCAGTTTTTCAAACCTGGAAATCTAAAGTCTTCAGAGGACTCTAACTTCCCTAGATTTTCTACAGAGTCTGTGCAAATGCGTTTATTTTGTAGCAATTAACTGACACACGCTTACTCAGGACACTGTTCACACTAGGGACCCTGAGAGTTATTGGTGCAGATGAAGCAAGGATAGACTCCTGGGAGGTACACTGCTTCCCTCTGTTGCCTGGGAACGTCCACATAAACTCTTTTCCCTTTTGGGGGGCAGTGAGGATGGGGTGGTCACTACTGCCACCCCATCTGACCCCCACAGCCTCCCCATCACTAGTTGGGACTCAGGTTTGGGACTAGTTTGGGCCTAACTCCATGTCAGCACACTGTCCACTTCGCCCCACAGGACTGAGCCTGTGTCAATACACTAGCTTGTCATCAGTTCACATACATGTCTCCCCACCAGTCATCAGATCTCACTTACAAAGCACAAGTTTGAAGAGAATCTATTAAGAACATCAAAATAACAGTGTAAGATCATTCAACCAAAGTTAGAGTTTGCTCGGGGTGCTGAGCCTGCGTGACTACGCAGTTTGTGGGCCATAGAGCCAGCTCTGCCTCAGGGCATGTGTTCAGATCTTAGTGTGGCCTCTTCGTATTGCAACTGGAAAGCAATCTCAGTCCGGGGACCAAGAAAACGCTGGAACATATTCTAAAAATAGAAGCTCTGCAAGCCTGATGTAAAAATGCAAGTATCTTTCTGATAGACAGTTTGGAAGACTTATTCTTGAAATTCTTATTTTCTCCATCCTCAACTCAAGATCTGGTGACCTTGGCCTTGTGAGAGGTTGCTCCAGCAGGTGCAGAGATCATTGCTAGGTACCAGGCTAGCCGATGTCACTGATAACGATGCCCTGGTGTTCATGTAGCCAACAGTGCAGAGGGGACAGCAGCACTGGCTTCAGTGCACCCAAGAGAAGAGATGAATGGACAATGGACAAAACCCAGACCTGTTTTTATGTCTAGGCAAGACATCTGTCTTGACTCTAAATAAGTGCTTTCTTTTTTTTTTTTTTTTAATATTTATTTATTTATTTTATTGATGAGTACACTGTAGCTGTCTTCAGACACACCAGAAGAGGGCATCCAATCTCATTACAGATGGTTGTGAGCCACCATGTGGTTGCTGGGATTTGAACTCAGGACCTCTGGAAGAGCAGTCAGTGCTCTTAACCGCTGAGCCATCTCTCCAGCCCATAAGTGCTTTCTTTATTCTTGCACTCAAAATACCTGAAGACATTAGTAGGATTTGTCTCTTTCCAGAGTTCCAAAGTAATAAGACGTGTTCAGCCTTGGGAAGATTCTATAACTATTTCTTCATTACAAAATCAAAGCATATTTTTAGATATGCTGATTTAGAAAATAAGGATAAGTGAGAATAAAGTAGCTGATAGCTGTAACTTCAATCTTAAATGACCGTCCAGCTCAGGTGTGAAAGGCTCAGTCCACAGTCACTACGCTGCCAGGAGGCCATGCCGTCACCACGCTGCCAGGAGGCCATGCTGTCACTACGCTGCCAGGAGGCCATGCCGTCACTACGCTGCCAGGAGGCTGTGGAGCTTCAGTAAACAGGGTCCCGACAGAAGTCTTGGGTTGCTGGGGCATGCCCTGGGGTGGGGGGATCCTGAGACTCTAGTCTCTTGTTTGCACCCAATTCATGAAATGAACTGCTTTCCTGTGTGTTCCCACCATGATGCTCCAGCTCTCTACAGAGCTCCAAAACTGTGAGCCAGAACGAACCTCCCCTGTCTCTAAATTGGTCCTCTCTTTACTTTGTTGTAAAGACGAACTAATGCAACAGACAGACACAGCCACCTGATGGAGATAATCATATTAACATCAGCAGAAGCTTCAGACCTCCTTTTGAGTTTTCTGTTTGTATCTCAGAAAACAAATAGTGAGATATAAGGTTTGACACAATAAGTGCCAACATATCCAATATCTTTAATGATTAAATAAGTCTGTTTTATTGTTTTTGCTTCAGATTATTTTGTATAAAAGAAGGAAAATATTACTGATAAAGTTCATGTCCTCTTGGTACCTCATCTAAATCTTATTTTCTTTTTTCTTTTTTGAAGAATAACTTCTACTTTCAATCTCAATCTCTTCCTCACTCTCTCCTTCTCTCCCTCTCCCTCCTTCTCCCCTGTGAGAGCCTTCCCTGCAGCCCCTGTGAGAGCTATCCCTGCAGCCCCTGTGAGAGCCTTCCCTGCAGCCCCTGTGAGAGCCTTCCCTGCAGCCCCTGTGAGAGCCTTCCCTCCAGCCCCTGTGAGAGCCTTCCCTCCAGCCCCTGTGAGAGCCTTCCCTCCAGCCCCTGTGAGAACCTTCCCTGCAGCCCCTGTGAGAACCTTCCCTGCAGCCCCTGTGAGAGCCTTCCCTCCAGCCCCTGTGAGAGCCTTCTTTTTGTTGTTTTCTCTTTATAGTATCATTCTTAGCTAAGAAAATTAACTCTATTTTGAAGCCAAAAGATAATCTCCTATCTAATTATATAAAAATCTTCGCTTATAGGTAGGGTGTTTAATCTGTCTACAATTTTCTTTGGTAGAAATTAATTTTGTTACCTTTTTATGTGGAATGACCCAATTTCAGTGTCATTTATGCTAGTGCCTTTCTTCCCCATCTAACTTCTCATTTATTCGTATTGGCCAAGTCTTCCCTGTGAATCGGGCACTGTTCCAACACTGACGATGATGCAGGATAGAGGGAGGACTGGGGAACCTGACATTAAGAGACAGTCTGTAGCAGTAGGAGAACTAGCAAGTGTACAGCGTGTCAGATGGAGACACTCTCTAGGAAGACAAGTACAGCCCCCAGAAGAAAAGGACTGTGTCAGGAGACTCACCACCAGGGATGTTATCACTGCCAGTATGATCTCTGGGTGAGAGGATGTGTGTGAACACAGGAAGGGTGGGAATCCCGTCTGAACTTTCTGAGGATGCAGTGCTCATGGTGTGTTGTCTGAACACCACCAAGGAGCGACACAGTAAGCCAGGAGAGCCTAGAAGCAGAGGAAGGGAGAGAATAAGGAGCCGAAGCTGCAGGGCCTCGTGGGTTGCTCTCCGGGGAGTGGTAATGTCGTGATTGGAAGAGACTATTGTCAGACCTGCTGTCACTGTGATCTCCATGCTGACAGAGAAGCTGGAGCAACTTTTCAACATTCAATTAAAAATTTCAAAATCACACATTTAATCCCAGTAGGCAGATCTCTGTGAGTTCAGGACCAGCCTGGTCTACATAGTGAATTTCAGGCCAGCCAGGGATACCTAGTGAGAACCTGCCTCAAAAAAAAATTACATGTATTTAGTGTATTTGTGTACTTGTATGATGGTGTGCATGTGGAGGTCAGTGAAGAATTTGCAGGAGTCAGGTGACTTCTTGTGGGTCCTGGGGATCAAACTTAGGTCATCAGCCTTGGCAGCAAGCCCCTCTCTACCTGCTGAGCCATCTCACTAGCCTCATTCCACTTTCTGTGTTTCTTTTTTTCTTTTGTTTGTTTGTTTGTTTGTTTGTTTATGTTTGATGGCACTGAGTCAAGGGCAAGGCAGGGTCTCACTAAAGTTCTCAAACTAGCCTTGAACTTGCAATCTTCCTGCCTCAACTTCCCGAGTACCTGGAATTACAATCAAGCTTGTACCACCAACCTTAGCATATCACTCATTCTACCCAGATGTTGTGGAATACTATTGAGTGTTAACAGCCACCTGAACAGCTGTGGCTCCACCCTGCCACTGGGTCTCAGCTGGATGCATCTCTGCCCCACCATGGTTTAGGGAGATACTAGAAAGCTAACTGAAGAGTCCATCTACGAAGCTTTGGAGAAGTAGCCACTGCGCTGGTGGGAACTTTCAGTAGTGGGGCTGATCTGGGGGAAGTAAGTAACCCCCGTCTACTGTCAATGACCCCTTACTCATGCTCTGTGAGTAAGCCTAATAATCTCATTGCTTTTCCAAGTTGAATTTTGGAAAAACTGCACTTTGGTACATATATCATTTGGTGCTCCTTCTGAGGGGTAAAGATACGTTTTGAGTCTCCTCAGAAATAAGTTTGCAAAACACTAGAGGTTGAGAGTGCCTAACCGCCGGGCAGTGGTGGCACACACCTTTAATCCTAGCACTTGGGAGGCAGAGGCAGGTGGATTTCTGAGTTCGAGGCCAGCCTGGTCTACAGAGTGAGTTCCAGGACAGCCAGGGCTACACAGAGAAACCCTGTTTCAAAAAACAAAAACAAACAAACAAACAAACAAACAAAAGAGTGCCTAACCAAACCCCTGTTGATATAAAGGTCAAAGAGGGCTGGACCTCCCGAAGGAGAGATTTCTAGTGAATATCATTGCAAGGGAAGTGCCAAACCAAGGGTAGATAGCCAAAAGTACAATAATAATGGCCCCATTGCATGAAGAGGTCTACCATACTCTCCAAAGTATCCTGGGTACTTTGATGGATACTCTCTGGTTATAATTACTTTTCCCCCAGACTTTTCTGCTCCAGAGAGTGAGAATGAATTAAAAGATGAGCCAGGTGGGCAAATGTTAACTGAAGGCTGAAAGGAAGAAGCTGAAATGACCTAAGGCTGACATCTTTTGAGGTCCTAATAGCATGGACTTCATAGTGTCTCTCAGTGATCATTCGCTGTCAGGCATTTAGTTCCTGTCATTTTAGATTTCTTTCATGTGCATGGTTCCTGGACCTTTCTCCCAACACTTGCTTCATGATAGCCAATCTAATTGCAGTTAACTTTCCCGTTAACTCAATGAGAGCAGAGGTCTTGGTGGTTGCCTTGTTTCCAGCCCCACACTCTAGGTTTTCAGTATGTGTTTGGTGAATGTAACCGTTCACAAAATGATTGGACATGAACGCGTGTGGTATTTGCAGCTGGCTCTGGGTGCTTGGTTTCATCTGTGGGAGTGAACATTCTATGCTGTGCTTTTGTGTTGGGAATGTGTGGTTGTCTGGCCCCCTGGGAAGTTGCCCAGCTGTTTGGTAGCCTCCTGTGTTTCCTTGTTGGTTGGAGTTATCCCCAAGTAAAGACTCCACAGTTGGATGCAATGTTTGCAGCAACAGCCGCTGTCTACAGCTAGGTGGGTGTGGTCTGGAGACCTGAGTCTGAATCTCTGTGCCTGGCTGCTGACAATAAACAGGCTTTCCTCTGCAGCTGTTGACAGTTGCCTCCCACACGGCCCACCCGAGCCCTGCCCAGGGCTGGCATGCCTCCCTCCTTGTTGCACTAATAATAACACTATATTCTTATTTGTGCTTGAGAGTTTCATGCAGACATTTCCCTCTGGACTTTGGAATGAGAGTCAAAAAGTAAAACTGCCCCTCTTCTGGGCTGCAGGTGTACATGCAGGCAGAACACTGAAAATAAACAAACAAACTAACTACCTAACTAACTAACTAACTTAAAAAAAAAGTAGAACTGCTGAAAATGTATTCAAGTTAATGTGGTCAGGCTCAAGTTTTCTAATATACCCTGCTGACCTTCTGTAGAGGACAAGGAGGAGAAAGAGTGCCCGTTCAAGGCTGAGGAGAAGGCCTCTCAGGAACTCTGGACAGGAGGAAGCTGGTACGGCCACAGCCCGTGCTCTAGTTTTTCTGGTGTCCCCAGGGTGGCGCCCCATAGTGTCTTCCTAGTTGTACACACCTTGGAATGGGAGGAAGAGTGTTGGGAGAGCCTGTTGGAAGAGTTGAGTACAAATAGTGAGAGCGTCAGCTTCCAGTGCCTGAGCCAGGCTGCTCTTTCCCTGAGTGTTGCCATGCAGTTCTGCCCTCCTCAGGGGGTGGCTGCAAGGGAGGCTCCTGAACACACAGTGGGTACTGGAATCATTCATCACCTGTGTCCCAGGGCCACAGGGCAGTCCAGGAGGCACGTGGCCCACACCTAACGACAGGCTTGCTTTTACCAGCTATGTGCAATGACTGTGTCAAAACCAGAGCTGGGAACCAAGATGTGCTTTCCCATATGAACCTCTCTGCACCTGAATCTGGAGAGTGGCTAGGAAGAAGAAGGAGAAGGAGAAGGAGAAGGAGAAGGAGAAGGAGAAGGAGAAGGAGAAGGAGAAGGAGAAGGAGAAGGAGAAGGAGAAGGAGAAGGAGAAGGAGAAGGAGAAGGAGAAGGAGAAGGAGAAGGAGAAGAAGAAGAAGAAGAAGAAGAAGAAGAAGA
>NW_021604569.1:1278174-1282442 GCF_004785775.1 Grammomys surdaster | reverse complement strand
GGAAGAAGAAGAAGAAGGAGAAGGAGAAGGAGGAGGAGGAGGAGGAGGAGGAGGAGGAGGAGGAGGAGGAGGAGGAGAAGGAGAAGGAGAAGGAGAAGGAGAAGAAGAAGAAGAACGACAACTAGGGATACAAATGGAGAACACTTACCTAATGTCTTATTCAGTGTTGTACGGTTGTGAAGAGACACCATGACCACAGCAACTCTTACAAAGGACACCTATCGGGGCTGGCTTACAGGTTCAGGGGCTTAGTCAATTGTCATAGTGGTGAGAAGCATGGTGGCTCTCAGGCAGACATGGTGCTGGAGAACTGGCTGAGAGTTCCACATCTGATTAGCAGATAACAGGAAAAAAGAGAGCCACTGGGCTTGGCTTGAGCATCTGAAATCTCAAAGCCCTATGGACAGTTTCTCCAACAAGGCCATCCCTCCAATAATGCCACTCCCTATGAGTCTATGCGGACCTTTTTCATTCACACCATCACTTGTTCACACCTAACATGCTCAAAATCCTGGGTGCCGTGTCCAACAATGCCAGAAAGAAAATGTCAACTAGTCAGGAACCTGGCCTCCTCCACTTCTGTAGGATTATGGTTTGAGCCTGCAGTAAATCTCATTTCCTTAATAGTCTCCTATGACAGGAGGGAGGGAGGAGGCAGCTGTTCAAACCACCTGCCCTGGATTTCAGCAGCGCTCCACCTGCTTACCAGCAAGGCCACCCTGGGAGATGCCTGGGCAGCTGTTTACTTCTCTCACTGGCTCTTCATCATTGGTCACCATTGCCTGGACTACTTGCTCAGCCATGGTGGAACGTATGCATGGTTCCAAGTTGGGCTGGTTACTCTGCACAGAGAGAACACAGTTCTGTGAAGAAAAGTGCCCTATCAGTCCCAGAATTATATTTATACCTCCTGTGAGGCTTTTTTTTGTTCACATCCAGCAAATGTGAGGGGTGAAGCCAGCCAGCTATCATGTGAGCTCCTTGTTCTTAAATAGACTCAACACTTACTCAAAGGTTTTCAGTTATATTCATTTAAAACTGCAGATTGCCTTCCGTTTGACAGTCACCATTAGCCAAGTACTACTATAGAGACCAAGGCTGTAGCTCCCGATGCTGAAAACCAAATTACCTTAGATAATTGTAAGAAATGTGACTGTAATTCAAAAAGACTGTGCTATGATGAATCGGAGCCAAGAAGCTTTTAAGGAACAAAAACCTCACACAGAGCCTCTGAAGGTCTAAAACTGGCTAAACCACAGCTGCCCACCAGTCCCCTTTCTCCTCTGAGTCCTTCCTACCCTACCGCATGATCTGCCTTCCCCACGCAAGGAGCCTTACCAGCACCTTTGTTTCTAATTTTAGCTGCTGTTTTATTTGTATTTTGTGTAGCACCTTGGGAAATACAAATGCTGACTTCAAACTGCAGAGAAGCCAGGCAATTGCTTCTAGGTAAGATGTCCATATTTCATGGTTGATGGAAAGGCTAAGGAGTATAAGAGCAGAACCATGATGTTCCCAGAATCCCTCACCTGGAGCCTGTCTACTTCCCTCAGTGCTGATGGATGGTTACAAAGCTTCAGAAACCAATTAACTTCTTCCTGACTTGGCAAAAATTGAACTTGATGTCGACCAGTGGTTCTCAACCTTCCTAACCCTCTGACCCTTTAATACAGTTCCTCATGTTGTGATAACCCCCCAACCATAAAATTATTTTCATTGCTACTTTATAATTTTGCTACTGTTATAAATCATAATGTAAATATTTTTGGACATAGTAGTTTGCCAGAGGTGTCATGACCCACAGGTTGAGAACCACTGATATAAATGTTGATTTGTGTGTGTGTGTGTGTGTGTGTGTGTGTGTGTGTGTGTGTGTTTTGAGGGATGGAGAAGACTCCATATATAATCCTGAACTAGATTCAGTAATCAGCCCAGACTAGAAGTGGGACAGAAGCTTATAGCATAAGTCACATGGAATGAATCATTGGGTGTCTCTCAAGGCCAGGGAACTGGCAGCTTGTTAGAAATTTACTGAAGCAAAACAAAATGGTGGTAATAATACCTTTGTTCTTTTGAAATAGAACACACAGAAAAGTACATGGACTACATAAGAAGAAATCTTATAGACCTGAGTAAGCTACAGTGAAAGGGACTGTCTTGGTTAAGGTTTCCATTGCTGTGAAGAGATGCCATGACCACAGCAACTCTTATAAAGGAAAATTAATTGGGACTGTCTTATGGGTTCAGAGGTTCAATCCATTACTGTCACAGTGAAACATGGTGGCATGCAGGCAGATACGGTTCTGGACTATATCTGGATTCATAGGCAATAGAAGAGAAACACTGGACCTGACTTCAGTTTCTGAAATCTCAAGCCAATCCCCAGTTACACACTTCTTCCAACAAGGCCACACCTGCTTCAACAAGGCCACAGCTCCTAATAGTGTCATTCCCCATCACTATCTTAGTTAGGGTTTCCTTTGCTATGAAGAGACACCATGACCACAGCAACACTTAACTGGGACTGGTTTACAGTTTCAGAGGTTCAATCCATTATCATCATGGTGGGAAACATGGCATCATGCAAACAGACATGGTGCTGGAGTTGCTGAGAGTTCCACATCTTGTTCCAAGGCAAACAAGAGAAGACTCAAAGCCTACCCCAGCAGTAACGTACTTCCTTCAACAAGGCCACACCTCCTAATAGTGCCACTCCCTGGGCCAAGTGTATTCAAACCACCACAGAGAACATTTGCATTCAAACCACCACAGGGACCCTGTGCCATTTCCACCTAGGTCAAGGAGTATTGCCAACGAACCAATCCCTTCCCAGTAGAATTCAACCCCTCTGTTCACCCAGCAGCAACTGACTAATGTGGTGATCAATTTTTTCTCAGTTCCATTTTTGTTTTCTAAAAATGCATCCCTCCATAGCACAGACTAGTTCTCCCGGTGCTGTTTAGCTTCTACATTATCCAAATGGAGTTGCCAAGTCTCTAAAGTTTTATACTGATTTCTTTTAAAATACACATACAGTATTTGGATTAAAACTAGGACCTTGTTCTTGCTAGGATAAGTGCTTTATTAATAAACTACATCTGGCCAGGCGGTGGTGGCACACGCCTTTAATCCCAGCACTTGGGAGGCAGAGGCAGGCGGATTTCTGAGTTCGAGAGTTCGAGGCTAGCCTGGTCTACAGAGTGAGTTCCAGGACAGCCGGGGCTACACAGAGAAACCCTGTCTCGAAAAACCAAAAAAAAACAAAAAAACAAAAAACAAAAAACAAAAACAAAACAAAAGAAACTACATCTGAAGACTCTACCTTTTGTTTTAATACAGAGAGTCTGACTAAGCTGCCAGGTTAGCTTTGAACGTCAGACCTTCCCACAGGCCTAGGTCAGCAGACCCAGCTGTGTTTGGTTTTTTTGTTTGTTTGCTGTCAACACTTTGTGAGAATTCATTAAGTTTTCATCACAGCAACTCTTGCCCCTGGTAGAGTCATCACATCCCCTCACTTTCTAGACCTCAGAGAAGCATTTTTTTTCTTTAAATTATAGCAAATAAAAGTAAAATTGGTAAGTGGAGATTTTGCAATGCTTCTTGAGCCCCCACCCCGTCCTGGATGTTGCTGAGTCAGGACTAGAGTGACTGCTCCTGGCTCCAACTGTGTTTTCTCTGCCCTTCTGTGAGACTGGTCGGTGGTCAGGGGACCCATCATAGGTGTGTATGGGAGGTGCTTTGTTGAAGGACATGGTCCGAGCTATGAGCTCCCAGAATCAGAATCACAAAACTAATATTCCATGAATGTATAATCTTGGATGAGACATGGGAAAAGCCAGGACTCCTCCAAGGTAATACGTGTGTCTCAGTCATTTCACTGAGGTGTCCTGGTCCCTTATCTGTGCAAAGGGTAGAGACTTGAGTGTGTCGGTGAGATGGGACATCCAGCAGTAATTATCACTGGTCTTTTCTCAAGCTGTTTATTCTCCACTGTCTTAGTTAGGCTAACTATTGCTGCGATGAAACACATAACCAAAGCAACTTGGGGAGGAAAGGGATTATTCAGTGAACACTTCCACAGCACTATTCATCATTGAAGGAAGTCAGGGCAGGAACTCAAGCAGGGCAGGAACCTAGAGGCAAGAGCTGATGCAGAGGCCATGGGGAGTGCTGCTTACTGGCTTTCTCCCTCTGGCTTTGCTCAGCCTGCTTCCTTCCTTCCTTTCTTTCTTTCTTTCTTTCTTTCTTTCTTTCTTTCTTTCTTTCTT
>NW_021604569.1:1268564-1278164 GCF_004785775.1 Grammomys surdaster | reverse complement strand
CTTTCTTTCTTTCTTTCTTTCTTTCTTTCTTTCTTTCTTTCTTTCTTTCTTTCTTTCTTTCTTTCTTTTTTTGGTTTTTTGAGACACGGTTTCTCTTTATAGCCCAGGCTGTCCTGGAACTCACTCTGTAGACCAGGCTGGCCTCGAACTCAGAAATCTGCCTGCCTCTGCCTCCCAAGTGCTGGGATTAAAGGCGTGCACCACTGCGCTCTTATAGAACCCAGGACCAGTGACCAGTCCAGGGATGGCACAATCCACAGTAACTGGACCCACCCATATCAATCACTAATTAAGAAAATGCCTACAGGCTTGACGGCAGTCTGATTTTATGGAGGCATTTTCTCAACTGAGTCTCCCTCTCTGATGACACTAGCTTGTGTCAAGTTGACATAAAACTAGCCAGGACACCCACAGAAATTTAAAATATGGCCTTTGAGTTAAGCCAGGCTGGCTCCTCGGCCTATGTTATGTGGCTGTAGACTCCTCCTCACCTTAGAAGTGGAATCTAATGCTAATGCACACCTTGTGGGGCTGTGATGCTTAGTTAAGTCATGCTTCAAAATGTTTAATGTGCCACCTAAAATAACCCTGGCCAACAGCGAGCAAAGCCTCCGGTGGTCAAGATAATGGAATTCTGTATGATTTAGTCTATTGTCACCCTCAGCTTCACGTGAGGGAACTGTGGCTCAGAAATGCTAAATTGCCTAAGATCTGATGATGGTTTGTTTGTGGTGGAGACAATATAACCATCCTGATCATTTTGATGATGTATTTTTCTAATTTGCTTTTTAAAAAATAAATTGTGTGTGTGTGTGTGTGTGTGTGTGTTGGGGGGGTGCCTCAGGGGATAACTCTATGGAGTTGATTTTCTCCACTTGCCTTTATGTGGTTCCAGGGATCAAACTCAGGTTGCAGGCTTGCACAGCAAATGCTTCTGTCTGCTGGGCCCCTCAAAAGCACCTCTTGCTCGGTTTTCACCTCTCACGTAGCTTCTGATGTAGCCAGGGTCCTGTCAACTACCTGTTCTACCTATTCAGAAATGAAGCTGATTTGGAACTGGAGAATGTTCAGAATGACTTGCCCATCACCACAGCATGTGTGAGGTGGAGGGAGGAGGAAGAAAAGGAGGAAGAGGACTGCTTGCAGGTTGGGGACAGCCTGGGTTGCATAGGTTCAGGTCAGCTCAGGCTAAGACAGAGTCAATACTCTGTCTTAAAACAAAACAAAAACAACATCAACAAAGGAGAAAACAGAAAAACAAAACAAACCAGGATGAGTCTAAAAGTCAAGGAAAGTAGATTTTCTCAAAGTCAAAAAGACAGATAAATAGATTATCCACCTTCTGAAAGGAACATAGCCAAACTGGCATCTTGATTTTAACCTGCATTATGTTAGATTTGTAAGAACACGTTGGCTTATTTATTTACTTAATATGTATGTGTGTGGACACACTACACATGTGGAGATCAGAGGACAATTTGGGGTGCTCAGTTTTCTCCTATTATGGGGGTTCTGAAGCTCAAAGTCAGGCTGTCAAGCATGGCAGCAGTTGTCTTCACTCGCTAAGCTAGCTTGCCTGCCCCCTGTTACATAGGCGATAGGCAAGTCGTTATAGTCATAACTGTGTGTTTTAAATCATCAATTTGTGGTTACAAAAGCAATAGGAAGCTACAATGCACAGTTTAACTGATGTGGTAAGAATATGTGGTAGCTTTTCTTTTTCTCTCTTCTGAAAACTGGATAAGTCACTTTAACTTCAATTTTTATACAATAAGCAAATTGTATTTCAAAATAAAGCATGAGATTGTTTTAAAATTTAAAAGAGACTATAATTTGGAAAATCAAATCAACTATGAAGGGGGATTTTTTAATTTTTCTCTCCCATTCTTGAATCTATGTTCCAAGCTCATGTGTGGGAGTTCGTGTGTACTTGCTGGTGTGGGATAAAGAGTGGGGAAGGAGTTAGGTCCTCTCTTCAGCCATCTTTTATGCTAGTGGTCAGATGACATACCCTCCCAGGAGGTGGTGACTGGGGTCTGCTACCCTTCAAGCTGTGACTGTTCCTCAGCCTTTGCAGCTAGAGAAACTTCAGAGGACACACACAGCAAATTTGCTTTCCATAGGTAGCCTAAATGTGCTGCCTTCCTGTGCTTCTCCCACTGCTGTTCAGTGGACATCCATCATCAGGTAATGCCTTTCAGGCCTCCTTCCCCGCCCCCCCCCATCTCTAGCCCCTGCCTAGGATAGTGATTTTTCTCTACATGCTGGCTCACCCCCAAGCTGCAAACTGAAGCCACACACCAGTTTACAACACAGATGATATTCTTTCTGTCATCCATAGACTGGGGTCTTCCCTCACCCCAGCCCTGGTGTTTCATTGGCTCCCTGGGATCACTGTGTGACCAGGGCTTCCCCTAGTTGTTCAGTCACCAATTCCCCATATATCAGACACCACCAACACCACTGCTGTCTTCTTCCTGTTTTTAAAAAGTTATTTTATAACTCCACTTGAGGGTTAACAGAAAAAATCAAATAGAGGAGCCAGTACTGTAGTGAATTATCTTGCAGAGAACTTTACTTCTGTCATCAAATACAAGCTGAGGATTACCTGTTATTTTGATTATCTTTGACATTCTTTTTTTTTGATATCTTTTGACTAATTATTTGGGTATAGGAGTACAGACCTGAACCTTCAGGAAATTAAGTTGACTCAAGCTGAAAGACTGGGCCAGGGACACATGGCAACCTGGATGCAGGGAATTGCATGGTCAGGCTTCAGAGTGGCCACTGAGAGCTGCTGCAGATGAGTTTGCAGGAGGGGAAGTGTCTGGGGAGAGCTGTTCTATATAAAGTGCAGAGGTCAATCAGAGGCTCTGTATCCCTCAGATTTGGAACGGCGCTAGCACAGAGAGTGTAGCTTTCTGTCACCCACCATCTGGACTCATACTTTGTAGTTCACGGCCTGAGTTGGCTCTGTGACTTTTGGTTCCTCACTTGTAGGAGGAGGCTTTAACTGTCTATTTTTTTTCCAGGACTGCTATAGGAGACAAAAGCATATTCCAAGGGCTCAGCACCTGAGTATTGAGTCCATAACATCTTGTTCAGCGGTATTATCTGCTGTCATTGTCATCACTGTCACAGGCTGGGAAGTGGGCCTGGATGACTCTAAGCAAACTTACCTACAGGGAGAATTTCTGAGGCTGGGTATAGGGACGCGTCTGTAATTCCAGGCCTTGGAAGGATGTGTCAGGAGAATGGTGAGTTAGATGAGCCTGAAGCTCATACTGAGAACACATCTTCAAAAATAACCTAAAAAGAGCCACTAAACTCTTCAGTTCTGATGGGCTCCTGTAGCGGAAGAGTTTGTCCTCCTGGTCACTCCTGAGTATAAGCGTTGCTGCAGAGTCCCTGGACACTCATTGCAATCAGCTGACTCTGGTTTTCAAAGCAGGTCTGACTGCTCTGCATGCCCACAAAGCTAGATCCCAGCATGCTGAGTCATACTGCAGGGTTTGACAGCAAAGCCAGTCACTGAGACAAATGGTAGGCAGCAGACAGCAAGCCCCACAGCCATAAAACGCAGTGCTTGCTGAAGGCATGTGTGAAGGGGTGAAGGGAAGGAGGATGAGTATCGGCTTGAACTTGTTGGACCCCATTCAACTTCTCAATGGAGACTCCTTCTCATACTGCTCCAGACCCCGCAGCCCAGGGGGTTCCCACAGCCCTGGAAGTCCCCACAGCCCAGGGGCTCCCCACAGCTCAGGGGGTCCCCACAGCCCTGGGAGTCCTTGAAATAGTTTTCTGTTTCTGAGTGGAAGGTGAGAGGCATCTGTGGAAAGGAAAAAAGCCTCTTCTGTGGCTCTGGTTAGGAAGATGTTCTCCCCTCCCCCCACTCTACCCAGAAGCGCTGTAGGTGAAGTTATGGGAGCATATATTTCTGCCAAGATTGAGTGAGGTGTCACAAAAGGGAGGGGGTCACAGAGTATCACTAAGATCTGTTTTCCACAGGGCCTGTGGACTTTCAGTTGTTTCTGCTAATCCTGCTGTTTGGGTATAGCATCACAGAAGGCCTCATACCCCAAAGGCTTCATCAGTCACCCCTGAGCAGTGTTATAAGATCTTTAGAGAGTGAGTTAAAGTGAAGAAGTTCCTTATTACAGGGATAGTCTAAAATTTCCTCATAGCTTATTGAAAAATAAAATTTTAGAAAATAGAAAGTAACAGGTTAGCAGACAAGTTAGTAAAAAGAAGGAAGGTACATAAACTTTAGATCTGTGACTTTACTGATTGAGGTTGCCTTTTGCATTTTATTCCTAGGGTGAATAGCACTGGCATCTATTTAAAGATTGCTAAACAAATTTTCAAGGCTCCAGATGGATGAATAGCCTGCTGAGATAGGGTGACATTCGTCTGAATTATTAATAAGGAGTCAGGAAACGCTGCTTGGGAACACTCGCTTTCATCTGCAAGACTTTTTTTTTTTGAGCCTTTATTGACTGTGATATTTTACAAGGTATTACTGATCTGTTCTGAACTTACTATAACCTTGAGCGAACATCCACCATCATCAGAACACAGGAAGTGAGAAGGAAGGGATACTGGAGTCATCTTGGTTAAGTCTTTTTTTTTTTTTGAACAGAAACAATTGTACTTCGTATTGATGAGATGTTTGAAATGGAGATCTCAGAAATTTTTCTCTTGTTCCATCATTATTTAGCATCTTTCCTTTAAGTGAGAACAGTTACTATATCCCTCCACAAGCCCACGACTTTGTACCTCCTCTTTTCAGAGCTGTGAGGCTTTGTGGCACTTCCATGAGATGAAGGATGTTACCTTCATCGTGTGCTGGATGAGCCCCTGGCACAGGGCTGGCACAGTGATATGCTTTTGCTCCAAAGCATGGCTGCAAAATAACTACCCTGCCTAAGTGCTTCCTCTTCTAGATGTTTCAGTAGAGTGGCTGAGTAATAGCAAGTGAATATTTTTAGTAATTTCAGAGGACAGAAATTCCAGCAATGAATATTCTCATCAAAACTGAGCTTTTCGCTGGGCAGTGGTGGCGCACGCCTTTAATCCCAGCACTTGGGAGGCAGAGGCAGGCGGATTTCTGAGTTCGAGACCAGCCTGGTCTACAGAGTGAGCTCCAGGACAGCCAGGACTACACAGAGAAACCCTGTCTCAAAAAACCAAAAAACAAAAACAAAAAAACACAAACAAACAAACAACTGAGCCTTTCCTATTGGAGGCCCATCTAGCCTCTGAGCATGTGCGTCTCTCTGTAGAGTGTGAGGACTGCGAGACGTTTGCTTTTGCAAGCACAGTTCATGCCAGAGGTGACCAGTGGAATAAAACTGTGCTTGGCTCTCCCTCAGTAGTTTATTATGGGCATTGACATTTCCTTAACTTTGCATCAATTATTGACATGCTGGAGCTGTGCAATGGCTTTCTGCTCTGCAGGCCTCTGCTTGAGGTTTTCGTTATGGCTAGACTTTGAATGACTAGAGTATTTAAAAAGCAATATAGCATTTTAATATGTAGCCTTTAAAAAAAAAAGTTTCAAGATTTCAAGATCTTGTACTTTATCAATCTTTAGAGATTGTGGTTGGAATATTTGACAAGGGAGATTAGCCAATAGATTTAATGCAGCCCCACTTCCCCTAACTCAGAAATTCAACTTGGAGCAATGGGCCCATGAATGTGTCATCACCAGCTCTCTGTGGTTCACGGCCCCAAAAAAGTTTCCAGCTGACCTGTTTGCCATGAGGCTTTCTTTAGGGACACAAAGAAGGCCTGACAGAGTGTGTAGATCCTCAACTTGTGTGGTTTCTTCCAATTTTAGTCATTGACATCTGTCACTGCATCTTTGTGGAACAGAAAGAGAAACAGAAGACAAACAGAACATGGAGATTCTTATTTCTAACTTCAGTTTCATCAGTTTTGATTAGCTCCTCCCCCTGCCTTCTCCACTTCAGCTGCTCATAGACTCAACACCTTGAAACACTGTTAAAAACTTAAACCAAACTAAAACCTCTACCAAGACTAGCACAGATGTCACATTTGACCAGTTTGTGGTTCTTAATATGTTGTTCTTTCCTATTAGATTTGTGGGCACACCACCCACGATGGACTTCTCTCCATAGTCTGCCCCTCTCCTGCCCAACAGGAGACAGGCATTTGTGTTAGTTACTAGGGACTCTCTAACTTAGGATTTGAAGACTATGCTGAAATAGACAGTGAAAAAAACAAACAAGTCTTCGAGTCCCCTGAAGTTATGTCAAACTAAATCTAACATGGAGGAGAAGCATGCTTTACAGCTAAAGCCCAGCCTCCAAAGTCAGCAAAGGAATCTTCTACAGCTAATGTACATTTACCTACAGCCATGCAGCCTTTCCTGAGTCCTGTAGGATTTCAGAATGTCTAGTTTTGTCATTATAGCATTATAATCTGCTGTCTCTAACACTGACATTCCTGAAGTTGACAGACAGGAAGGCTCTGGATGCTCAGAGAGCCCTTTATCTGTCTAGAGCTCCCCTGGCATGGCTCTCACTTGTGTGTCTGCTTAGCTGAAGTGTGTGAGCTTGTTCTACAAACACCAACCTTATTCTCTATCATAAAGCTCCCAGATATGCAAGGATGCTAGTCCCATCCTGCCTATGAAGTTTCATCTGATATTTTTCTTGGGACTAGGGGCCAGCTGTCCTGGGATAGAGCCTAAAACTGCCATCTCTTTCCTTTTCTTTCCACAAGTATGTGAGGCCTCAGTTGAGGACTTTGGTGAAAACAGAAGAAGAGGAAGAAGAAGAGGAAGAGGAAGTCCCAGTTATAGTTGTCAATGGAAAAGTCAGAAATATAGCAAGGGCCTGGTCTACCAAGTGAGTTCCAGGACAGCCAGGGCTACACAGAGAAACCCTGTCTCGAAAAACCAAAAAAAAAAAAAAAAAGAAAGAAAGAAAAGAAAAAGAAAAAAGAAATATAGCAGGGAATAATACAGGAATACAGGAGAGAGATTTCCCCAGAGCAAAAGTTCTGGGGATTAAGATAACACAGAAGGATGAGTGAGGTGAGTGAGGTATTTAGAAAACCTTTACTTTTGACAACTGGTTTACACTGAATTCCAAATTCCGATCATTTACTGATATTTAAAAATAAAAATATGCCTACAGCAGAAAATATGATTGGATAGTAACATGCTCTTGAGATAAGGAGATATGATTTAATCCTGACTCCAGTCTTTGTATATAACTTAGGCTCATCTTGAGCATCCCTCCTCAGCCTCCCGAGTGTTAGAAGGATCCCTGCCCTCAATGTGACTTAGTAGGAAGTTAATTTTAACTGTAAGAGAAAAGAAATAAGGTTTTTTAAAACAAAGAAGGAAAGATTGCTTTGACAACAATGAATGCACAAGATAAAGAACAAGGTAAACACTGACTTAACAGTGGATGAAGGATGGTATCATCATTACACAGAACTCGCATGAAACAAATTAGAAAATGACATGATAGTAGAAAGTCAGAAGACAATGAGCAGTTCACCAAAAAAGACGATAAAAGCCTGTGAAGATGAAAACCATTTCATCCAAAGTGTTGCTCCTTAAAACAAGAAAAGAAAAGGAAAAGAAAACAAAAGATTGTTCCCCAATATCCAGCAACAAAAAATGAAGGGTGGATACTTCTTTTGCTTAAAGTTAACCTTTAAAATTCACTGCTTTTTTTAAAGAACATATTTTGTGAGCTTGGTTTTAAAATGTTTTCCACTGGATGTGGTAGCACATACATGGAGCCCCAGCGCTCAGGAGGTGGAAAGCAGAGTTCAAGGCTATAGTGGGCTTTGAAGTAAGTTCCGGGCTAGCCTGGGCAAAATAGGGCAAACCCATCTCAATGGAACAAAGCAAAAAAAAAAAAAAGTTCTTTTTAAAAGTAGCATTGAATTAATAAAGGGATTATATTTCCATCTTTGTGGAAAACAATAGTATGATATTTTGTTTTATAATCTCTTAGATCCTCTCCCCTCCTCCTCCTCCTCCTCCTCCTCTCCCCACCACAAGCACCTGCTGAAGGAAAATGGCAGACTCTAAGCACCAAACATCAACTGACCCGGTTGCTGGCCTTGGGTCAGGTCCAGCCTGCCACCATATTGTTGTGAGGTTGGACAGACAAGAATCAATTTGATACTGTTCAATAATGGAAAAAGTCAAAAAATATTTTATAACATGAAAATTATATAACTATAATTTTCAGTGTACATAATTGAGGTTTTACTGAAGTCCTACTATGTCCATTTGTTTCTGTATGGTCTGTGGCTACTCTTGCTCTACCACAGCAGTGCTGAGACTCTCGGGTCTATCTGGCCACACTCTGCTGTGTTTCACTCAGTATTGACATCGGTCCTCCCTGCCTTTCCCTCACATCCTCATCTGTCTCATAAAAGTACACATATGGTTTGGGCTGAAGGTTATGAATAAAAATTTCATCTTTAAAGATGTTCATTTGGATGGTTTTAAAATGCTGACTTCATAAGTCAAAATAGAAGGATTTTTTAAATGGCTTTAGAACTTAGATATCGCATGTAAAGCTGGAGTGTCAGTAGGAAACAAGGATTAATTCATTTTAATTTTTTTTTTAGAGATGTCAAGACACATAAACAAGAGTCCTACAGTGGATGAGTTTGTGAAATTTGAATATGGGTATGAAATAAAGAATCTTTTCAAGCATTTATCTTTTATCAAATGAAAAAAATAATCTTAGCAGTAAAAATTTAACTAGAAGTTAATTAATTTTCATATGACTTATTCTTGTAAAGTAATCCTGTAGTGAATTATTCTAGTAAAGTAATCCTATAGTAAATCTAGACAAGGCTGCCCACTCTCCCCCTACCTATTCAATATAGTACTGGAAGTCTTAGCCAGAGCAATTAGACAACAAAAAGAAGTCAAGGGGATACAAATAGGAAAGGAAGAAGTCAAAATATCACTATTTGCAGATGATATGATAGTATACTTAAGTGACCCCAAAACTTCTACTAGAGAATCCTAAACCTGATAAAAACTTCAGCAAAGTGGCTGGTTGTAAAGTCAACTCAAACAAATCAATAGCCTTTCTTTACTCGAAAGATAAACAGGCTGAGAAGGAAATTAGGGAAATGACACCCTTCACAGTAGTCACAAATAATATAAAATATCTTGGTGTGAATCTAACCAAGCAAGAGAAAGATCTGTATGACAAGAACTTCAAGTCTCTGAAGAAAGAAATCAAAGAAGATCTCAGAAGATGGAAAGATCTCCCATGCTCATAGATTGGCAGGATTAATATAGTAAAAATGGCCATCTTGCCAAAAGCAATCTACAGACTCAATCCAATCCCCATCAAAATTCCAACTCAATTCTTCACAGTTAGAAAGAGAAATTCTCAAATTCATTTGGAATAACAAAAAACCCAGGATAGGAGCCGGGCGGTGGTGGTGGACGCACGCCTTTAATCCCAGCACTTGGGAGGCAGAGACAGGCAGATTTCTGAGTTCCAGGCCAGCCTGGTCTACAGAGTGAATTCCAGGATAGCCAGAGCTATACAGAGAAACCCTGTCTCGAACCCCCCCCCCAAAAAA
>NW_021604569.1:1266846-1268164 GCF_004785775.1 Grammomys surdaster | reverse complement strand
CAAAAAAAAAAAAACAGAATAGCAAATACTATTCTCAACAATAAAAGAACTTCTGGGGGAATCACCATCCCTGACCTCAAGCCGTACTACAGAGCAATAGTGATAAAAACTGCATGGTATTGGTACAGAGATAGGCAGGAAGACCAATGGAATACAATTGAAGACCCAGAAATGAACCCGCACACTTATGGTCACTTGATCTTTGACAAAGGAGCTAAAATCATCGAGTGAAAAAAAGACAGCATTTTCAACAAATGGTGCTGGTTCAACTGGAGGACAACATGTAGAAGAATGCCAATCAATCTATTCTTATCTCATTGTACTCTTATTGTACCTTGTACAAAGCTCAAGTCCAAGTGAATCAAGGACCTCCACGTAAAACCAGATACACTGAAACTAATAAAGGAGAAAGAGGTTAAGAGACTTGGACACATGGGCACAGGGGAAAAGTTCCTGAACAGAACACCATTGGCTTATGCTCTAAGATCAAGAATTGACAAATGGGACCTCATAAAATTGCAAGGTTTCTGTAAGGCAAAGGACACTGTCAATAGGACAAAATGGCAACCAACAGATTGGGAAAAGATCTTTACCAATCCCACATCCAATAGAGGGGTAATATCCAATATATACAAAGAACTCAAGAAGTTAGACTCCAGAGAACCAAATGACCATATTAAAAAATGGGTACAGAGCTAAACGAAGAATTCTCAACTGAGGAATATTGAATGGCCAAGAAACACCTAAAGAAATGTTCAATATCCTTAGTCATCAGGGAAATGCAAATCAAAACAACCCTGAGGTTCCATCTCACACCAGTCAGAATGGCTAAGATCAAAAACTTAGGTGATAGTAGATGCTGGGGAGGGTGTGGAGAAAGAAGAACACTCCTCCATTGTTGGTGGGATTGAAAGATGGTGCAACCACTCTGGAAATCAGTCTGGTGGTTTCTCAGAAAATTATACATAGCATTACCTGAGGACCCAGCTATACCCCTCCTGGGCATATACCCAGAAGATGCTCAAACATATAACAAGGACATATGCTCCACTGTGTTCATAGCAGCCTTGTTCATAATAGCCAGAAGCTGGAAAGAACCCAGATGTCCTTTAACAGAGGAATAGATACAAAAAATGTGGTACATTTACACAATGGAGTATTACTCAGCTATTAAAAACAATGAATTCGATGGGTAGTGGTGGGGCACACCTTTAATCCCAGCACTTGAGTGGCAGAGGCAGGCAGACTTCTGAGTTCGAGAGTTCGAGGCTAGCCTGGTCTACAGAGTGAGTTCCAGGACAGCCAGGGCTACACAGAG
>NW_021604569.1:1247974-1266836 GCF_004785775.1 Grammomys surdaster | reverse complement strand
GAGTTCCAGGACAGCCAGGGCTACACAGAGAAACCCTGTCTCGAAAAGAAAAAAAAAAAAAAAAAACCTTAACCTTGGCTGGTCCACTCCCTGAGCTGTTCCTGCCAACTACCTCTTTCCAGAGAAGTCTAAAAAGCAGAATGTCTCCTGGTCCTCAGGACATCTAAATATTCCTGATCTGTAAAGCTCAGACACCTTACAGGAAATGCTCTAACGGGGGTGTTCCTATCTATTTCTAAAAATAGAGAGGAAAATAACTTATAACAATTTCATTTCTCAAGACAATTTACCTCTACTAGCCGCCTGGACTGTCTTCTGTCACAATTCTCCATATAGTCTAATTGCATGTATGACAATTAGTTTTCTAAAATACAATCTTACTCTATGATAATGTTTAGAATTTTTTTTCCTGAAACAAAAAACAAACCAAGTTTCTTTGATGATACTCAAATCTACTTTATTATTTTTAGTAACTAATGAGTATTCATTATATGAATATACCATCATTTCTTTCTGTTACAAACTTTGGATTACAATTAATTTGAAAGTGCTTTAAATGCCAAACAGTCCCATTGACAAATAGGTACTTTATAAAACATCAAGTGATGTCAAGAGGGGAAACGTACAGAAAAGGGAAAAGGAAAAACTAAAGCAAGCAGGAATATTCTGTGCAGCCAATGAGAGGCCTCAGTGCTTCGGGGAGTTTGTAGACAGCAAACTGCAGACAACTTGGTGTGGCTGGTGCAATGACAGCACAATTGTATGTCACTGAAGCAAGAATGTGCAATTGCCAACAAACGCTGTTTTAGGCCCTGGGGGAGTCCCGCGGTTAGAGAAGTACCCTGGGGCTTTCTTGAGACCTGATGAATCACACGAGCACCCTCAGGGCCACTTCTCGTTACTGTCATCAGTCTGGGGTACTCTGAGACAGCCACTGTGCCTTTTTAATTCCTCAAATTTACAGTTGTGTCAAACTTACACTGTGTCTTTTTAAGTCCTCAAACTTACAGAAAGAATTGTGTGGCAAAGGTTCCAGATTTCAGCATCAATAGGCTTCCAGACAGGACTGGGGGCGGGGTTCATGTGATCTTCTTCCTGTGTTCTCTTCCCTTTCCTTCATCTCTCATTGTCTCCGGATTTTCCAGGCATGATTAGGGTGAAATTAGTGTTTTTTGGGTTTTTGTTGTTGTTTTGTTTCGTTTTGAGACAGGGTTTCTCTGTGTAGCCCTGGCTGTCCTAGAACTCACTCTGTAGACCAGGCTTGCCTCGAACTCAGAAATCTGCCTGCCTCTGCCTCCCAAGTGCTGGGATTAAAGGCGTGCGCCACCACCCAATATATGCACTTTAGAATAGAAACTCTACCTCAGGAGCTCTCAATTTCTCACATTTAGGAAATATTAACAGAAATGGTCAAGGCACTACACATCAGTTGACAGTGTTTGCTTAGTTTCCGTGGAGTGTTTCTGTGCTTTAAACCCTGAATTGTAAGCATGTTCACACAGAGAGACACCTTCTGCAGTTGACATGTGCATTTATGCAACTAATACAAGAAATCAGCTACACTGAGCAGAGTCGGATGTGAGAGGAAAGTACTGTAACAGTGGACAGGCAAACACTGCATCTGTTTTCTATGGTCCTCTGTTCCTGCGCTTTCAGGAATTTCTGTTTTTCACCAAATTAAAAAAAAAAATTTGCATCCCCTGTCCTTTTGAAAAAAAGCTATGCACCCTCATCTGTAAAAGAAATGTATGCATGGGTTTGTATGTTGTTAGTGCTGCTAACTTCCCAGGTGCCAGGTAAAGACTCTGAGAGAAGGGGTGTGCTCCTGCACTGTGGGGACCTGGCCACCTCTGTTTCCATCTTTATCGCTTGTGAGGATAGCAAAGCTTCTCATTTTCTTTTCTGGAAAATGAGGAATTTGAGTTAGATGATTTCTAAGTTATCTTTTGACTTGATTTCTTGTTTGTTCCTTCTTGCCATCCCCTTAGCATGTTCTCTGAAGGTATTCAGTGTGTGTTCCTCCAGGTTGTGAGAAAACACTATAAAAGACTAGGTCTGGATGCCATTAGTCCACGGTGAAAACTGTTTACATTAAATACATACTGTATTTAAATACACCTAACACTTAAAAGAATATTTGTGTGGCTTGCATTTCAAGAAATAAACTTTATGTGTGTTTCTAGATGTGTAAGCTCTTGAACAGAACAAGTACACATACGCATTTTCATTTTTCTTTCTCTTCCTTCCCTACATCCTTGAAAACTCATTGAGTCCACAATGGCCTGGGTTTCTCAGATGTATCATAGACTCTGTATCTTCCAACCCAGAAACCTGTGTTCTAGTTGGACAAGGTAACACAGCTAAGGACACATGAGATAACTTCATTACCAGTTATTGCAACTACATACAAGGCACTCTGGCCACAATCCTTAGCATAAAGGCTCTAGACATCCCTGTGGATGGCCAGGCAGGTTCTTGTGTCCTCCTTAGATTAAAAAACAACAACAACAACAACAAAAACAAAAAGACAAAGAACAACAACAAAAAAAAACTCCACCAAGATTATAGGACCATAGTTCTATGGAAACAAAGGTGAGTCTGTTTTGCTATTCATAATTTAAGCATTTGGAAAACATTTGTGATAGTCATAAAGATTAGTACATACTCTGATTGTTGTTATAAAAACAGAATCATAATAGCTGGCAAGGATCGGGAGTAACAGACAACCTCAGGGTCTACCTGTGGTAGAGTACGCTGGCGCAACCATGTCAGAAGTCAATTTTGAGCAGGGTTTGGTGACAGACATCTATAATTCCTGATGTTCTGGAGGTCAAAGGGGAGGACTGCAAATTTGA
Source organism: Grammomys surdaster (assembly GCF_004785775.1). Taxonomy (NCBI): domain Eukaryota; kingdom Metazoa; phylum Chordata; class Mammalia; order Rodentia; family Muridae; genus Grammomys; species Grammomys surdaster. Next base: position 1,263,981 of record NW_021604569.1, on the reverse strand, counting down.
GGCAAATCAGGAAAATATATCAAGTTTCTCTTCCAATACACCCTACAAAGAAAAAAATGGGACTTTTCTAATATAATTGGAGGTACTATTTATATACTGAGAAATTCTCACATATAGGCCAAAGATATATAAGCAGTTAATAAGTTGTGTTTAATTTATACCGCCAGCTGTTATACAACATAACAACTGAACAATTAGTCTCACAGACATAATCTGCCACATCCAAAAGTCCACATGCAGTAGAATTCCATTTTTACAGAGTTGAGAACTAGGCAAAATGGACCGTAGAGATCTGAGAGGTCTCCAGTTCATTTCTATGAGCGATGGTGAGTAGGGTGTGGGTTCAAGGGCTTGGAGATTCCAATCATACCCCATTTCTTCATGTTAGTAACAGTTACACTGAAGAACTCATTTTGTGAAGATCTTCTGAGCTATGAGTTCACTAGAGTGCACAATTTTGAAAAGTACCAGACGCTCTGTGTGGACATAGGTTAACTCTACATTTGTGTACAAGTGTAAATTCACTGGGAAATAACAAAACCTCTGTTGCCTTTCAGTATCTGGTACTTGTATTCCCAGCACATACTTGAGCAATGGGATTCAGGTGAAGATGACTCTATCACCCATTAGCTTTACAGTCTTTAGCCTTGGTTCTGGTCAAACGAGAGCCACTAAGATGGCTTATTGTGAGGGTTATACAAGATACACTCATGAACATATTTTGCAGACAGGAAGGAGCTACAAATCCAATTTTTAATGGTCCAACAAATGTTCAGTGGGACGATATTCATGTATGAAAGCTCATGTTAAGCTGAAGCTGAGGCCTTTAACAACATGTATCAAAGGATGGACTGAGCTTGAATAAAATCTGAAATATAAATTCTTCATATTTTTCTGTGTGTAGACAGAGGAAAAGTTAATATTAGTTAATTTTGTGTCTGGTTCTTTGGTCAAGCATATGTAGACAGTGCTGTGAGATATTTTTTTAAAGATGTGACTAACATTGAAATCAGTAGATTTGGGGTAGATCAGATTGTTCCTTGTATGTGAATGAGCATCTTCAACCTGATGGGCATCTTAACAGAAAAGCGTGGGACGCTTAAACATGGAAGACATCTTTAGATTCAAGACTGCAGTATCTGCTCTTCTCAAACCTACAGATTGCCAGCCTAACCCAAAGAGTTTGTATAAACATGGTACTGTGCTGTGGGTCGTGCGCATGCTGCAGGTTCAGCTCAGGCCCTGATGTTGCCGCTTGCTTGAGCGGGAGACAACCTTACTGATATCTTTGCCTTTGAGTGAAAAAAGACATTGTGTGCTATCTCTAAATGTCATTTGTTTGTTTGTTTATTTGTTTGTTTGTTTTTTCACTTCTCACCATCTGATCATTTTCAGTAGAATACCGAATGTCCTTAAAAAGCCATCAATATAAGCAGATATATGAGAATCCCTGAAATTGTATTGTAAGTGATACACAGTAGATCCTTGGAACAACTGATACAGCACTGCAGCCCCATATAAGTATAGTATATTAGCATTTCTGTCGTAATTCCCAAAATTATCTCCAAAAGACACAGGGTTGGTCAGCCCCTTGTGAGACTGACTTGCTGTCAACTCTCCCTTGATCTCTCTACTCTGAGCCTCACACACATTACAGGCTGAGCTGCGGCTGATGCTGCCAGAAGCCGACAATTTAGTGTTTACCATGCTATCTGTAGACTGTGTAAACGGAAGGTATGATGGGATACACACTGAATGATGAAATTAATACTGCTAGTTGTTTGATATGTTTGGGAAGAAGTGACTAGTGGGAAGGAATCAAAGATTATGCCCCACGACTAACAAAAGGGTTATTTGAGTAAAATAGTTTGTGTGTTTGTGTGTGTGTATAAGAGAGAGGGGGAGGGGTCAGGGCACAGGGCATGTACATGTGTAACTCAGAGGACAACTTGCAGGAGTCGCTTTTCTTTCTTTCTTCCTTTCTTTCTTTCTTTCTTTTTTCCTTCCTTCCTTTCTTTCTTTCTTTCTTTCTTTCTTTCTTTCTTTCTTTCTTTCTTTCTTTCTTTTTTTTTTTTGGTTTTTTTGAGACAGGGTTTCTCTGTGCAGCCCTGGCTGTCCTGGAACTCACTCTGTAGACCAGGCTGGCCTCGAACTCAGAAATCCACCTGCCTCTGCCTCCCAAGTGTTGGGATTAAAGGCGTGTGCCACCACCGCCCGGCACTTTTCTTTTTTCATTATGGGATCTCAAGGATTGAACTCAGTTCCTCAGATTTGGAAGCCATTGTGGCAGCATGAATTTATTAATAAAATTGGTTTCAGTGAGAAGCACGGTTTCTGTATTATTATTTTACAGTATGTACAACACAATTTTTATTTATAATTTATTTTAAAATGTTTAAAACCGGAGACTAATGAGATGGCTCAGTGAGTAAAAATTCTCATTACTGCACCTGATAACCTGAGCTTGATCTCCAAGACGCATATGTAGCAAGACTGAACCTAGTTTTCCTTCTCTTCTGATCTCCACGTGCACACCCAGGCACACAAACAAATAAGTACAATTAAAGACATAGAAAACCAAGCCTAATTTCTTAATAGAATTGTCTAACAATGCAGGCATTTGTAATGTTGGGGTGATGGCAACTAGAAGAGACCATAGAGTAAGGGGAGAGATGGAGTAGAGCAACCCAAAGGCTTGTCTTGGGGTGGAGCTACATATAGATCACCTAGCAACCACTCTTCTGATTACGTCAGGTACACACAGCACACTTAAAGAAGATTCCAGCACAAATGCAAGCCTGACAGAGAAGACAAAGAACCACTGTGATTATGTTCTATTTAGAGACTCCACAAACTTAAGAGCATGCACACATTTCTTTGGAAAATTCCAAAATTAGGATGTGTATTGATTTCCACTAGGCATGTGCTCAAGTGCTAAGTGGCAAAGTTACAAGTCACACAGCAGGATGTCCATTAAGATACCTAAAAACAAGCGATTTCTAAAAAATCATGTTTATAAAGCTTTGAATTGTGTACAGTTCTTGACCAGGCTTTACGATCCAGGATGTATCAAAATATTGTTAGCCAGTTCTTTATTGTTGCTTTCATTTTATTTATAAACTTATTTATTTATAACTTTAGACATTTATGTATGATGCGTGTGTGCCTGTGTGTGTATGCGTGGGTGTGAGTACACTCATGCTTATTTGTGTAGAGGCCAGAGGTTGACATTGGGTGTCTTCCTCCATTGCATGCATTTAAGGAAGGATGGCCTTTCCAGATTTAATTTTCTTTCTTATGATTGTGTGAGAGGGCAGGAGTACAGATGGAGGTCAGAACACAGCTTCTGAGGACGGTTCTCTGCTTCCGCTCTGGGTCCCAGGGACTGAACTCGGGTTTTAGTTTCACACAGCAATTGCATTTATGAGCCACCTAGCCATCCCAAATAATTAATTCTCTTTAATTTAAAAAAATGTGGGTGGGGCGAGGGTGAGAACTGGTGCACTCACATGTGAGGGTTGAAGAGCAGCGTTTGAGTCAGTCTTCTGTGTCTCCTGTGGGTTCCAGGATCAAGCTCTTGTCAGGCTCACATGGCTTGTCACTTTGGTTTTCTGAGCCACCTTACCAACTATCGCTTAAGAGAGAAAGAAAGAAAACCTAGAAACAATGTATATCTTTACCAATAACATTATTCCTAGAAACTGGCTCACTTGACTATAAATAATCTTAATAAGTTAAGTTTTAATGGAAGCCATTTAGTACAGGAAGTAGAAAGAGGAAAGTTATCAACATTTTGACTTTCTTATGCCTTGGAAAAATTTTACATAATTAACATTTGTCTTGGCAATCTTGAAATTCCGCCTTCCACTCTTTTCTCTTGTGTCTTGGCTTCTCTTTCCATCGGGTCCTAAAATTCTAAAGCTAATTCAATTATGGTAGCTGTGGCCCACACAGTTTGGATTCATCTCTCCTAAATTCTTCATCCCTGGAGTCTCTGACACAGCTCTGGCATGTTTGCCTTGCTTATTTCTGTTGACAGCACTATAGCCTCTATAACTGGGCAGAGACTAAGAAGCTTGTCTAAGTGTCTGAAGCCGGTGGATGCAGGGAGCGTCTTTTACAGCAGTTAGAGCACATTTGTTCTCTGTTCAGCAGTAGCAAATTGCTGGCGTTTTTTAGGAGGAAAGGATCCCCCTCCTACACTAGCAAGACGAATCATCCATAGTTAAAAATAAGAAAACACATGGAACACGTTAGTGTTGTTCACTAACTTTATGTGTTGTTCTGCGTGTGGAGATGAGAGCACAGCTTTAGGTAGGTAGTTCCTTCCTCCTGTCCACAGTGATTTACAGGTATCTGGCTCAAGTCATAGGGCTGGGCAGCAAGCACCTGTACCACTGAGCCATCTTCATGATTCTATTAATGTACTATGTTTATTTCCCCCCCCCCCCCAGACAGTACTGAACTTGTTAGTGTTTGGTATGTTGTATAACTATCGGAAGACTTTCCTAGCTCTGTTCATTTTCTGCTTACAGGTCATGTTTATAATGAGGGTGAGGTGCGATTGCTGTCACTTGAAAAACAGTAAAACTGAGACACAAGGAGTTAATTGTAGGGTTGTAACAGAACCCAAGATGATGACTCTGAACCCAGCATTCTATCTTGCAGATCACAGGCAAGATCTATCACCCCCTGTAGCTAGTAAATTATTACTATAGCAGCCAGGCAGACTTTGAAACCATTCCAGGAACTCATCCTGGGGTTTTGAAGTTCCATTTAAAAGAAATCAGAGCAGCTGTTCATCCTTGAAAGGAGTGGGGAATTTTATATGCAAAGATTAATACATCCAGACAGTAGTGTTTAACTAAGAGTAGATTTACTTCCCAACTTGACCTCTTAACGTTTGCTTGATGAAAATATGTTGAGCCAATTGTGGTTGTCAGGAAACGTAGTAAATATTGCTGGGATTTGATAGGCAGTAGCCAGGGGTTCTAATAAACATCCTACAAAGCACAGGACATGACAAAGAAGGCTGGGACTCATGAAGGGCATAGTACTGGCACTAAGAAGTCAGTCTCAGCTCAGTGTGGTGGTGAACACCTTTGATCCCCGCACTTGGGAAGCAGAGGCAGGAGAATCTCTGAGATCCAGGCCAGTCTGAGTTCCCGGACCACCAGGGCTACAAAGAAAGAAATCCTGTCTCCAGAAACAAAAAACAAACAAAAGTCTCTGCCTCCGCCTTAGGTCTGCCTTGTGTAACAGTAACTAGTACACTCCCCTGCTTGACACATGTATAATTTCTGCCTTATCTTGGGCCAGAGTCACAGTGAGAGAGCTAGAATCTTACCCTAGATTTTCCAATTTATTCATATTTTTATAATACTATTTTTAAAATAGGTTCAGAAACCATTAGAAATTAGTTTGAGATTATTTCAAATGCTTAATTAGTAATTGCTAAATCAATTTTTAGTAACTTTTATCTCAATTTCAACTATCAATATTCTCCCAAATATTACAAAATGATAATCTCATAGGACCAACTTAATACAGTGCTAAAATACAGAAAATATTAATGAAGCCTTATAGGGTAGGTTAAAATAAAAGTATTAAAAAGTATTATACACTAAAAAAAAGTAAGAATCCTTAGCCCTACACTCTAGTACATCCTTCTAAAAATCATCCAGGCACCTATAATCAACCATCTGTAATATATGTGTGTGTGCACATCCTATATGTATATATTTTATTTAGTGAATCCCAGCTTCTTAAACTCTGTGCTGCTCCCCACGTGAGGTCATGTAACTGATTGTGGAAGTTGATAAAAAATTGGCAGCTGAACAAAGGTTTCTGAAGGCACACCAAAAATTACACCAGAAAGCCGTCAGGCTTCTTACATCTTACAGCTTCCCAGAAGCTGTGGTTCTGAATGGGTGACACGTTCACTTTGCAGAGTGCATGCAACATGGATGAAACACCAGTGAGCACTGTCTGCTGAAACACCAGCTTGGCACTGAGACGTTCTGTATGAACTGCAACATTTTTAGTGTATATGCAATGCTTTCTGACCTTATAGCATCTTACAGCCTAATTATGGAAAAGAAAAACTTTTCATATTCTCCTATTACCATTATTTAGCATGTAAGCATCCAGTTAGTCCATCTTTGAATTATAGTGTAGAATGTTTAATTTTTAATTAATTAATTATTTTATTTATTTACAGCCCAAATGGCTGCCCCCACTCACAGAGTTCTTTCCCCAACCCCCTCCCAGAATGTTTGATTTTGAAAGCTGCTTCTTTGAGTTGCTGACAAGTTTCTTTACAAAAGAAAACATTGTTCAATGAATTTTATCTTGGGATAGGACAGAATTTCCAATTTTTGAAATAGCCCTAGACATACTTCTGTATATTTATATGAAATGGCATTCTTACCCTTAACGACTATAAATTCGAAATATTGACCAGTGCTGAAAACTGTGATCTGCATTAACAGATACTCAGCAAAATTTTGTCTTTATGTAAAAATAAAGAAGTATACCCACCTTGTTACTATGCAGATTTTGATTTCATCTTTACTAAACGGTAAATTAAATTTCATTAGAATAAATTTATGGTTTAATATCTGTAAATATCACATTTATATACCTACTTGATATGTCTGTACACCTGCAATAACATAAAAGTTTCTTGAATGAAAAAGGTTATAAGTGGAAAAAGTTTAAGAAGCCCTGTCTTTAAAAAAATCTCACAGGCATGCGCATGCGTACACACGCACACACATACACGCATCACTGAGAGGTTCCGCAGATACTGTGTTTTGGACTAAGGATTCCCACCTGCTGTATGGACAGTTCACACGAAGTCGCCCACTGACGAGTCCCCAGACAATTTATGTCCAGTTACACTGTCAAAGAGTAGCCACCCTTTGCGGTTGATTTTCTGTTAAGAACCCTTTGCAGCCTGATGAGCCTCCTTTCCATGTGGCTCCTTTCTCTCCGTGAGGGAACGAATGTGCACAGGCCGGTGTTCCCAGGGGCTCGTGCAGAGGATCATCACCGACCTGATGAGGGTGGAATGGTCGTGCGCAGCCTAGAGGAAACACCTACACAGCAACAAGCGGTAGTAATCACACCATATGAAAATTACGTTTTGCTTTGATTTTTTAATTCTTTTTTTTTTTTTTTTTTTTTTGGTTTTTCGAGACAGGGTTTCTCTGTGTAGTCCTGGCTGTCCTGGAACTCACTCTGTAGACCAGGCTGGCCTCAAACTCAGAAATCCGCCTGCCTCTGCCTCCCAAGTGCTGGGATTAAAGGCGTGTGCCACCACCGCCCGGCAGTTGAATTCTTATAGAACATGTTTTAACAGGACATTCTGATGCTATCACTTTCGTAAACACAAATACGGCTTTGATTATTTGTTGTTGAAGACCTCCGCAGAGGGGAGACCCTCTCTCAAGTCTCAGAAAGTCGCGACCACCCAGTAATCTACTCGAGACACCATATACCGGAGCAATTGCGAGGTTATTTATTAGGGCGTGACAACTAGCTGCCGGTCAATTCGCATGCCCACGCAGGAGCTGAATTGACCCCGACTGCCAGTTTGAGGGGTGTTTTTAAAGGGAAAAACCACAAACCAAGGAAATGAGGAGGGGGTGAGGGGGTTGCTAGGGTGGTATAACATAAAAATAGTGGAACATTCCAAAGGAACCCAACCTACATGAGTCAGGATCAGATGAAAACTCTCTGTACGCTTATCTTTCTCAAGAATGTAGTCCTGTCCTGTCACTTCGGCCTTGCCCTGTCACTTCGGCCTTGCCCTGTCACTATGGTTCTCAGCTTGGTTCCACCTGACTAAATTGCATTCTTTCCTTTCTCTTTGCAGGTCGGCCAGTTCCAGTAATGGTGACTGGTCTTTCCACATTCCTAAAGAAAGCCTAAAGAATATTTTATATCTAAAAAGGATTCTATATACCCAGTATCCATAACTTTTCCCTCTACATTGTGTGAAGCCATCGCCATTGATAGACTAATAGCAGTGTTATTAAATTCATAGTCAGTAAGAAATGGGCACTCATAAAATACCAAAATAATTACACATAATTGGCTTTTTCCTTAAATAAAATTTACCTGGAGGAGTTAGGTTGTCGTTATTGTGTTACAGCTCTGAGAGGAAAGATATCCTGGCAGGTGAGAGCTGAAGTCACACTTTACAACAAATGTACACAGATTTATTAGGAAGGAAGAAACCAGGAGGGCTGTTGCCTCTGTGTGGGTGAGAAGCAGCAGAGAACTGAGCAGAAGATATAGTTTTGATAGGGTTCCTTGTGCAGAGCTTTCCAGGGTTCCTGGGTGGGGACTGATGGGATTTGAAGTCCTGAACTTGAGTTTTTTACTCTGTAGGGCGGGGCTGGGTCTTAGGGCAGTTACGCGTGGAGCCTGGTGGTTAGAGGTCCTCAGCGGAGGGGCTGGCCACTGGCATACAGCTATGGTTTTACCATTGCTCAGATATTCTCTGTCCCATTGTACTAATGGTGTTATCTTGCCCCAAATGTTTGATTTGAGTCTAATAAGACCCTTTCAGTAATGCCCAGTTTTTTTTTTTGTTTTTTTTTTTCCGAGATGGAATTTCTCTGTGTAGTCCTGGCATCCTGGCTGTCCTGGAACTCACTCTGTAGATCAGGCTGGCCTCAAACTCAGAAATCCACCTGCCTCTGCCTCCCAAGTGCTTGGATTAAAGGCGTACGCCACCACTGCCCCGCCAAATGTCCAGCTTTTTGTTAACTACAAAAATATGTAAACACATGGCGCCTAGAAGAAACGTACAAACTGAAAAAGCTGGGACATTCTACACAGGAGTGCCAGTATTTCTTAACAGCAATAAAAGAACTATATTGTTATATACTCCTAATTTATCTTTTTAATTTTAATTTTAATTTTTTGAGAATTTCATAGATGAGTCCCAAATCTGCATCATTATTTTCACACTTCCCTAAACACAACAAGATGTACCACATGGCCCTCAGCTGGATCCTAGTTCCAACAAAGCTGCGGCTGTAAAGGGCTCACGGGTAGTGAGAGGGATTGAATGTGTGGGGTCTACACAGCACACGATAGTGGAGTTATTATCAACTGTAATACTCTTTTGGCTAGGACTTAGCTTTTTTTTTTTTTTGAGACAGGGTTTCTCTGGGCAGTCCTGGCTGTCCTGGAACTCACTCTGTAGACCAGGCTGGCCTCGAATTCAGAAATCCGCCTGCCTCTGCCTCCCAAGTGCTGGAATTAAAGGCGTGCGCCACCACTGCCCGGCAGGACTTAGTTTTAAAATATACTAAGATTTAGGAGAAAAAATGTTACACTGACTTATGTCTAGCATGATATAGGGAATGTGCTTCTGAAGAAGATAGCAGATTTGGGGGCCCAAGAGAAAATGTTAACACACTGTGTGTTGGGCTCCCAGCATGAGAGCCAGTACTGTGAGTATTCTGTTCCACCCTACAGCCGGTTGTAATGCAGAGCCTAGTATGGAGTAGGGACTCCAGTACATTTGTTAAAGGACTGAAGATGCAAAAGGAAGGCAAAAATTACATACGCTCAGAGTCCAGCAAGCATTAACGCATGAGATCTCTATACCTAAAAGCAAGTGCACCTGGCACATTGTAACCATGTGACAGTGAGGGCTAAAAAACTAGGAAGGATCTTTAGGTAGTGTGTGGCTCAGTGGCTAGTGCACTGGAAGCAATCGCAGGGAGTGGAGTTAAAGAGCTGTAAACGCTGGGTGAGCCTGGCATCTGACCTGTAATTCCAGCTCTCAGGAAGCAGACCCTACAGCACACTGGCCAGCTAGACCAGCCACGGTGGTGAGCGCCGGCGTCCTGTGAGAGACCCTGGCTTAATGAATGAAGTGCAGAGAATTTAAAGGAGACCCCAAAGGTCAAATTTGTGCCTTCAAGCACATGTGTATATATGTGCACCTATACACACATGCAGACATACGCGCTCACGTGCGCGTGCACACACACACACACATACACACACGCATGCACGAGAGAAGGAAAAACTATGAAATTGCAAAGAGTAAAATGGAAAGGAGAAATCATTGAAATTGTAAAATAACTGTCAAAATAATGCTCTTAATTTAATTGCTCCATAGTTACTCAAAGACCTCGCGGTACTGAGGCAGTTTGCTGCGGTAAGAGAAAAATAATCTAATATTAAAAACTAAATTCTGGGTGTTTTTCAAGAGGTTTTTAGAAATATAGGTAACTCTTTTTCTCCCCTCTCCACCTTCTGCTTTTCTCCTTATACTGTTTTAGTAAGATAGTAAGACACACGTTTGCTGCTTTGCTGGCAAAATACATTCAAGTAGCTAAATATATCCAAGTAGAAATTTTTCTCTTTCATCTTTAACCAAAAAAATTAGTTAAATTTCTACTATATATATATTCAATATTAAATGTATGTATACATATATATGATTGAATTTAAATTAAAATAGTTAACATCAACACGAAGAAATACAATGTTGAAGGTATGCTTCAGTTGGTAAAGTTCTCACCCATTGTGCATGGAGCCCTAGGCTCAAGCTGCAGTTCTGCGTAAGTGTGATATACATGTCTGTAATTCCAGCCTTCAGAGATTCAAAATCATCTTTGGCTACATGGCAACTTAGAGGCACAGCTTAAACTACATGGGACCCTTTCAAACACACACATGTTTTTAAAAAAACTTCACCTTTTTTTCTTACATTTACATTCACAATGTGCTGTAGCAACAAAATTTCATTTATTCTTGAAATGAGATGTTACTATGGGATAGGTTTTTAAAGTGAAAGGCCAATGAATACAGATTAGTGGTAGATTGCTTGCCTAGCAGGCTTTAGGATCTGAGTTTTACCTCTAGCACTGAAACGACAGACTTTTAAAACATTTTTTTAAAACAAAAACATACACTCTCCAGGCAGTGGTGGCATATGCCTTTAATTCCAGCATTTGAGAGGCAGAGGCAGGTGGATTTCTATGAGTTCAAGATCATGGTTTACAGATTAAGTTCCAGGACAATCAGGGCTACACAGGGAAGCCCTGTCTCAAAACAAAACAAAACAAAACAAAGAACAAAAAAACAAAAACCAAAACAACCAATCAACCAACAAAAAAACAAAACCAAAACATACACTCATACAAATGCCAAAGGACAACCTATAGGTGTTAGTTCTCCCTTTCCACCGTGTGGTTTCTGGGGGCTTAAGCTTAGGTTGTCAGTCTTGGCAGCAAGTTCCTTTACTTACTGTGTCACTCATCCAACCATGCCCCACTCCTGTTTAAAAGTAAGCTGCTGCATGGCTGTAATCTCAGAATTCAGGAGGGTCTGTGGAGGGCTAGCATCTGTAGATCCAAGTGACCATCAAGAGAGAAAACAGTGTATCAGCTACAAACCATGCTGAACATAGTAAGAGAACATTTGAAATACGCTACCAAACTCCACTAGAATCCAACAATTCAGAAATTGTAAGGCCTAGAGCAGGCTGTAAGTGGCTAGTAGCTGGCATGTATACCATGGAAAGTCCATATGGGTAAAAAAAAAATGGATCTGAGATTTTGTGTGGCATATTTAACATTACCACCTACACATTCAGTGTAAAGCTGTTCTTGCTGAAGAGAAACCCCCTTTCCCTCCTACATGGTCTCTCAGCTTAGCTTTGGTAAGATCCGGAGGTGGTTCCCTATCTGCCAAGAACAAATATGCTAGCAGTGCCGTGCTCACAGAATCCATACTAGACAGATTGACTTAGCAGTATTTGATAATAATGCTCTGCACTCAACAACATTTAAGATGGCTTCTTTTCTTCCTCATCCTTTGTACATGTGTTTAGCATATATATGTGAGGGTCAGAGGACAACTTGCTAGAGTTGGTTCTCTCCTTGCACCTGTGGATCCAACTCAGTTAAAAAGGTTAAATTTTGAATGGTAATATGTACTTTAAAGATCAAAACTGCATAGAAAGATTAGGCAGAGATGCCTCACTCCCACCTGAGTCTATAGGCAATTACTAACTAAAAGGATTTGAGCAGATGTGGTGACTCCTGCCTTCAGAACTCGGGAGGCTCGAGTGAGAAGATCACAAGTTTAAGGCCAGCCTGAGAAACAAGAAGAGCAATTTAACCACCTAGATATTACAAGATGTCTGTTGCTTCATTAATCAAGGATCTTTTGAGTCAGATAAGAGAAATTTTATTTCAGAATAAGTGTAAACAAAAAATAAAATAAATATATTTTAAAAATAATGTTCCAAGGAAGACAGAAAGTACTTGTTTTCATGACAGATATGTAGCAGGACTTGGGAAGGAACCCACTGAGAACACAAATACCTGTGTTTGTGTTTTCTAATCAACTGCTCACTGATATTCCCACCCACTTTCCATCCCTCATTTTACAGCTTAGGTATGCATAAGCAAAAACATGGCTGTGTCCTTGCTGCTTGCTGTACACAAACTCAGTTCAAATCCCTAGTAGAATTCTGAAGAAATAGAAACTGGCCTGACTTGAGTTATGCACACATCCTTGCTTAATCAACTCTGGACTGTATACAAGAAATAGTGGGTGCCAGGGCTTAGGCCCGGTATAAGGAAATTTTGATAAAAGGACTGTGAACCAACCCAGTATTTCCCAAGCTGACAACCTGAGTCGTGCCAACCACAATCAATTGGGTGCTTATTTTACAGGCCTAAGGTCATCTTCAGCCCAGATGGGTAGGTACTGTCAATGATTCTGTGGGCAGAACAGACCTAGCAGAAAGGCATCTTTTATTGAATAGTCTGGAGGACTCTGTATCCCTAATTTGTGTTTTAACTTGTGTGGAGATGTGAGTGTGCGCCATGTGCGTGGGGTTCCCTGGGAGGGTAGAAGAGGGCGTCTGATCTTTTGGAGCAGGTATTACAGGTGGTTGTGGGACATCCAGTATGGGTTCTTAGAACTGTACTCTGGTCCCCCGGAAAAGTAGTAAGTGTTCTTAACCACTGAGCCCTTTCTTGAGTCCTTAGTTTTTGTTACTAGTAGAATTTCTTGTTTGAATGTGTCTATCTTCTAGGTGGTCAGTGCTGGATTGCATTAGATTTCTGAAAGTAGAAGCGTGAGGAAAGCTTGCATGAGACCCGACAATGGGACAGAGCATGGTGGAATTCAGGCTTTGGGGAGGCTTTGATCTGAATAATGGCAATGATCACAGTGTCTTTCTAAGGCTCTGAAGAGTTAGTGTAACCTGATAGAGATGGCTTGAAGAATGTCATGCTGAAACCAAAGCACAACCCTGCAGTGCCTGCGGTTCCCAGAAAAACACCTAAAAAAAAAAAATCACACATGGTAAGATTAACAACCAGCATTAAGGATGCACTTGAAATCACTAACCATGACCAGAAGGTCAGACTAGGCAGTGAATTGTATATTTGAAAGGTTTCTACAATGCTCTTGTCATGTAAGTGGCCTTATCAAAGTTTGACATTTTGGGATTACCACAGAATTCTGAAATGGATTATTGCGACTAGGTTTGGAGACTTTATACTGACAAGTGTTTGACCATTTCGGGACAGTTGTCAGGCAGGTGTTCTCTATGTCCTTACCTCTGAGTTGGCTATTTGCCTACTCAAATATACCTTGATTCTCCCTTGGGACAAACATCTTTTCCAGAGATACTGGAAAGGATCAGGTAAGGAAGAGAGAAGGGGAAATAGAGGGGAAAAAATCAAACTAATACTCTATTAAAATATGTACGATGATGGAATTTTTCAAGTCATTTAGGCCTTTATGGAATTTCTTCCTTTTTTTTTTTTTACTTTGATAAAAGCTCTGCAGGCATTATTGCCTATATTTTGATTGATATATATCACCAAGTCACTGACTTGAATACAGTTTTCATGAAAATATTTGCAAATCTACTCAGCTTTTTACAGTTTGCATATTGTTTCTAGAGACAAGAAATGAATAAAGCAGCCTGCTAAGTTCAGCAGGCAATGTGAGTTTCTTTCTCTCTATTTTGTTGCTTTGAAATGTGTAAAAGGAAAGTGTCTGCCTCTCAGAAGCCTGAGAAGACTCTCACAGGATCCACAAAAGCCTCTCTCTCTCTCTCTCTCTCTCTCTCTCTCTCTCTCTCTCTCTCTCGCTCTCTCTCTCTCTCTCTCTCTCTCTCTCTGTGTATGCATGTGCATATGCGTGTGAGCCAGAAGTTGACATTGGAAATGTCTTTCTCGATCATTCTACATATTATTTGAAAAATAAGGTTCCTCACTAAGTCCAGCTCTCACTAATATGGTTAGATGGAAGGCCAGTACGTCCCCGTGACCCTCCTGTGTCTTCCCCTCTAGTGTGAGGTTACAGACCTGTGCAGCTAGCTGTCTTTTATGTGGATTCTGGAGGGTGAATTGAGGCCCTCATGCTTGCACAGCCATCTCCCCAGCCCTATGCTGTCTTTATTGAGTAGCTTTATTAAAGTTTTGAAATCAATTTTAATCCATCTTCATCCTTTCAGTAATATTTGTAGTTTTAAGTATAATAGTATATTTTGTTAACTGAATTCAATATTTCATCTAATGATATACTTTACTTAATTTTTTACTTTTTTAAGTAAAAATTTTCTTAAATTTTTACATGTATGGGTTTTGGGTTTTTGGGAGGCCTTTTTTGAGGTGGGGGGCTGCATATATGTGCACCATGTGTGTGCAGTGCCCAAGGAGGCCAGAAGAGAGCATTGGACTTTCCTGGAATTGGAGTTACACACAGTTGTAAGCCACCATGTGGGTACTGGGAATTAAACTTAGGTCTCCTGGAAAAGCACCCAGTGCTCTAAACTGCTGAGCCGTGTCTCCAGCCTATTTAACTTATCAGCTACACACGCACGCACGCACGCACGCACGCACGCACACATGCACACACAATTTGAACCACATAGACATTGTGGAATGGCTGAGTTAAGTAATGTGTCTTAGTTCATTTGTGTTTCGGCTTGTGTATGGAGAACACTTATAATCCAATCTGTTGTTCCCAGGACCCACCACATTGTTACTACCTGTGGCCTGAAACTCTGTCTGGAATTTTGTCTCCTTTCACCAAAATTGATTTTTTAAAAATGTCCCCCCATTTCCACTTATTTGTTGTTGATGTAACTTTTTGTTTTGTAAAAAAAAAAAAAAACACTGTTGGAGTTTCTTCAACTTTATTTTTTAGTGCTTCTATTAATTAAAAATACTGCAGTTATAAATTAGTGTGGTATATTATCCGTGATATAAAATGTATCATTTTAGTCAGTCCTGTTTTGTTCAGTCAGGTTTCTCCTTTTCAGTACCACAGATGTCACTCAACTGAAATTTTTCTCTGGAGCCAATTTTCTCCCCATAGGAGTCATCCCACTGGGAAGAGTGCATCGCAGGGGAGCAGGGTGCAGCGGATGCTGACAGGAAACGTCCAAGCAGGGAGAACAAGGACTCTACTTTTTCCTTCTCTGTCACAGCACCACAGCAAGAGCAGTTTTGTTTCTAGTTGCTTTCCCTTCCTCTCCTCACCACCAGGTTATTTAAGCTGTGATTTCATTCATTCTGCCAAGTTAGTAACTTCTCCATTTGCTTTTTTTGCCTTCCCAAAATGCACTGTGATTTTTCCTTCATTCTCTCCACCTTTATCCTGCCATCTGTATTGCTTTGATGACATTGTGACAGTTTGGGCTGCAAAGAACGGAAATGCATGCTGCACCATATTCAGCTCATCAGAGTAACTAACATGTGTCATTCATAGGTGATTTCCATTCCTTTTACTACTTGAAAGGAAAAATTCCTACTCAGGATAATGAATAAAGGTAGGATAAAATTGAAATTCTAAATCAAAATAACTTTTTATTTTTAAAGATTTTTAAAAGTTTTTTTTTTTTTTTTTTTTATGAATGTTTTGCTCACACCATGTGTCTGTGCCTAGTTGTGCGGGGCGCGTGTAGTGGTCTCGCCGGCAAAAAACATACACACACGCGCGCA
>NW_021604569.1:1223338-1247964 GCF_004785775.1 Grammomys surdaster | reverse complement strand
CACCTAGCGATGGCGGACTTTGTCAGCTCTCGTGGCGGCTCCCAACACCTAGTGTCCAAAAAGGTCAGAAGAGGACACTGGATTCCCTGACCTATGGAAAGTTGTCAACTTTCATGTGGGTGCTGGGAACCAAACCTGGGTCCTCTTCAAGAGCTACAAGTGCTCTTGGCCATTGAGCCGTCTCTCTAGCTCCACAGTAACTTTTAAATAGTAAAAGTAAATGACATTTAAACCACAGGCAGCGCCACCCTATGCCACAGCTGTCCTGAGACTGGCAAGCTTCAGCCCAAAGGTCATTAGGGTAAGCAACATGCAAGAGTCACAAGAAGGGAGGCAGACAGGGACACCTGCGGAAGGAGTGCTGTGACCCCTGGAACTGACAAGAAAGCTGTGGCTGAGGCTGCCTCAGCAACTGAATTCCACTTAGAGGAGGACTTCCTTCGTTGTGGATGTGGTCAGCCACCTCAGTGAAGTTGGAGATTATGTTGTATTGCATAAACTTTAACAGGCGGCTGATGTAGCACCACTGTGCCTGGATTTCCTGGGAAAGGCAGCATTTGGAGGAATCTTGGTTTACCGATTTAGAAACTCTGGGCTGGAGAGATGGTTTAGTTATCAGGAGCACTGACTGCTGTTTTTTAAGAGAATCAGGGTTTGATTCCCAGCACCCACGTGGTGGCTCACAAATATTTATCACTGCAGTCCTAGGGTATCTGATGTCCCGTTCTCGCTTCAGCAGGTACCAGGCATGCATGTGGTGTACATACATACCTGCAGGCAAAATGCTTATGCATAAAGTAAATCTAAATTTCAAAAAAAATTTAATTTTACTTTAAATATAATTGTATCAGTTTCTCTCTTCCCTTTTCTTTCTTCAGCTCCTCCCAAGTCCCCTCCCTCCAACTTTTTCCATGATCTCCCCTCTCTCAAACTGATAGACTCTTCTTCCCCGATTATTGATATTTTACACACACACACACACACACACACACACACACACACACACACACTGTATGTATATGTACAAATATGTAAACACAGCCTGCTGAGTCCATGTTTGTTGTTTGTGTGTGTATGGTTTCAGGGCTCACTGCTCTAGTGGACAATGAATTAAGAGGCTCGTTTCTGGGGAAGGTTAACTCTTCGTCTTTCAGCAGTTATCAGTTGTCTGTAGTTCCTTGCCCAGGGGTGGGACCGCATAGATTGTCCCCATTTTATGCGAACATTTCTATTGATATTGCGGTTGTTCAGGCCTTGTTTATGCAGTCAGACTCCCTGGCATTCTGGCTTTCACAATCTTTATACTCTTTATTCTTAGATGTCCCGGAGCTACTGATGCAGGAACGATGATGATGTAGACGTACCCGCTGAGGTTGGACTCCTCATGATCCATTGATCTCTGCACTGTGTCCAATCGTGCTTTTCTGCGATGGTCTCCATTTGCTGTACAGAGAGGATTCTTTGATGAGAGCTGGTAGCTACACTGATCTGTGGGTGTAAGGATACAATTTAGAATGCAGTAAGGAGGGAACTGGAGAGATGGCTCAGTGGTTAAGAGCACTGACTACCCTTCCAGAGGTCCTGAGTTCAATTCCCAGCAACCACATGGTGGCTCACAACCATCTGCAGTGGGATCCAATGTCCTCTACTGGTGTATCTGAAGACAGCAACAGTGTACTCATATACAATAAATAAATATATTTTTTTTTTAAAAAAAGAATGAAGTAAGGAATTGTGTTGGTTCAGGAATGTGGTGGTAGTAGATTTTGTTACTGTAAGGATCCATGATTGGCTGAAGAATGATACCCTGGACTCAAATAGTATGTAAAAGCAGAAGTCCAGCATGCTGGGGCCTATCAAGATAGAGGTGCTCGAATGAGCTTGCAAGCACAATTTAAAGAACATTAGGGTAATTCTGGGGAGGAGTGGGTGACCTCTATCTTAATCTGTTGGCTCTATCTCTAGGGACATTCCAGAACCATTACTATAGCCTGGGGGAATGTTGCTGGGAAGTCTGGAAACTGTTGCTGAGGAAGTCTGGAAACTGCTGCTGACTGATTGTCCTTCCTCAGGCCAGGTGGCAGGGCAGCTTCTGAGGCCTGGACTTGCCTGGACTTGCCCAATTCTTGAAAACAGAGATTTAGGCCTAGGCTCCTGAACTGCCAATTTGAAGCCTGTCATGGAGTCAACCTGTCTCATTCTAAGATCTATGACCTCACTAGTCTCAGGAAGTTGGCTACATTTCTGGTACTAGGCATGTTTTCCCTCCTGTTGAGTGGGCCTTAAGCTCACTTAAGACAGCTGTTAATTGCTACCAATATGAGTGCCTCTTTTAAAAATTACATAAAAATACAATGTGTCAGCTGGGCGGTGGTGGCACACGACTTTAATCCCAGCCTTTAATCTCTTGGGAGGCAGAGACAGGCGGATTTCTGAGTTCGAGGCCAGCCTGGTCTACAGAGTGAGTTCCAGGACAGCCAGGACTATACAGAGAAACCCTGTCTCAAAAACAAAAACAAAAAACAAACAAACAAACAAACAAAAACCCAATGTGTCATTTATTATTATTATTATTATTATTATTTGCACATCTTCTCCCATTCTTGTTTAGTTTTTTAATTTAACGGAACTTTTTTATCAGCCACTTCTTTTTGTGTGCTAGGGATACTGGGTTTGAACCCAGGGCTGTTATAGTAGTTAATTTTCTGTCCTGTGATAAAGCGCCGTAACCAAAGGCAACTTAGAGAAGAAAAGGCTTACTTTGGCTTATGGTTCCAGATGGTGAGCCTATGAAGGCAGAGGAGGCACGAGAATAGGCAGCTGGAGCAGGACTCTGAGCTAGCACGTCTTCAACCTCAAATATGCAGCAGGGTCAGCAGATTTGAAGTTAGACGAATTATAAATGCTCTATGACCCGCCCCAGGAAAGCACTTCCTCCTGAAAGATTGTACCTCCCTATAACTTCTGTGAACAATGCCTCCAACTGTGAACCAAGTGTGCAAATGCTTGAGCCTACAGAGAACATCTTCATTAAAGCCACCACATTCCCCTCCACTATCTCCATAGGCCCGAGGACATATCATATAAAAGGCACTTGTCCAAATTTAAAAGTTCCCAGTCTTTCTCAGTCTCAAAACCATTTAAAAGTCTAAAGTCTCTCAGGACAGTGTTGGTGCATGCCTTTAATCCCATAACTGAGGAGGCAGAGGCAGGTAGATCTCTGAGTTCAAGGCCAGTCTGGTTTATATCGTGAGTTTCAGGTTACACAGAGAAACCTTGTCTCTTAAAACCAAGACCAACCAAACAAAAGTCTAAAGTCTCTTCTGAGACTCAAAACAATCTGTTAACCTTAACCCGTTAACCCATTATAAAATAAAATCACCCTCTTCCAACATACAATAGCATAGAGTATATAGTCCCATCCCAAAAGAAAGGCATCAGAATATAGCAAGGAAATACTGGGCCAAAGCAAGACTGAAACCCAGCAGGGCAAACTCCGAACCCTACAGCTCCATGACCCATATCAAAGGGCTTAGATGGCCTGCCCTTCAGATTTGCTGCCTGTGACTTACCTCTCTCCCTCTGGCTGGTTCCATTTCCTGTATGCAGCTCTCCTTGGCAGATGTCTTACGATTCTGGCAGCTCCAACATCTTGGGATCTCTACCACAATACAAGATTCACAAACCGTCTCTTAGGGTCTTCTTTCCATGGTGAGAGCAGCAGTGCCTGGCATCAGTGGCTCTCTGAAACTGAGGAATAAGAACCCACAAACCCTCACCCTTTCACATTTTCCTGAGTCCAGTCGAGGTACCACATGGATGACACTGCCAAGCAGAGCTTACTCTGGGGAAGGACTCTCCCCGCTGGGATCTCATATGCAGCAACTTCTGGCTTAGGTTTTGGTTGTAGTTTATTTCTAAGAGGTCTTCTTAGCTGTCTTAGCTGGTAGGGTCTTATCTTGGACACTTTCCCCCTTTTAGAGCAGGAAGCCTCTTTGACACTTACCTTTCTTTCTCTCTTTCTTTCTTTCTTTCTTTCTTTCTTTCTTTCTTTCTTTCTTTTTTTAAACAACTACAGCCTCCCTTTCAGCACGTACTTTAACTGTAATATTAGCTTCCTGGTGGTCTTTTTTTCTCCAAACTGTATGTTTTGTATTTCTTGCTCCTTTTCATTATAAATCTGCATAAGAGGTATTAATAACAACCATACCCCAGACTTAACATTATATTGCTTTGAAATTTATTTGCCAAAAAAATAATTTTTTACTTTTTAATTTAGTCTCAGGCAAGTTCGTAAGACACAGGCAGAAAGCAGGCAGATTCTTTGCCAATTTATCACAGGAATGGCCTCTAGCCCTGTTTCTGTTCAAGTCCTTGCTTCTCTCTGAAACCTTTGAATCGGGTTCCTACAGTCTGCATTGCTCTCAGCACGACTGCCTTCCAGGCTCCTGACAGAATGGCCCTTGCAGCTCAGTTTACAGCATCCAGCCAGGTTTCTAGTCCAAAGTTCCAAAGCTGTCCAAACTCCTCAAAACACAATGTGCTCAGATTCTGCCCACTATTCTGGTTTGCTTTCTGCTGCTGTGATAAAGCACAGGCCAAAACCAATTTTCGAAGAAAAGGGTTTTTTGACTTACACATTCCAATCACAAATCACTTGAGGAGAAAGGGGATTTTTGCCTTACACAGTCACAGTCACAGTCTCTCACTGAGGGAAGTCAGGGCAGGGCCTCAAGCAGGCGGGAACCCAGAATCAAGAACTAAGGAATTGAAGAATTTAGTTTACTGGCCTATCAACCTAGGATGACCTGCCCAGGAAGGGCATGCCTACAGTGGGATGGGCTCTCCATGTCGTTTAGGAATCAAAAAAAAAAAATGCTCCCACACGCCTTTAATCCCAGCACTTGGGAGGCAGAGGCAGGCGGATTTCTGAGTTCGAGAGTTCGAGGCTAGCCTGGGCTACAGAGTGAGTTCCAGGACAGCCAGGGCTACACAAAGAAACCCTATCTCGAAAAACCAAAAAAAAAAAAAAAAAAAAACCAACCAACCAACCAAACAAAAATGCTCCCACACATATGCTCCTGGGCTGGTGTGGTGAAAGCAATTCTTGAACCGAGGTTCCCTCTTCCCAGTTGACTCTAGTCTTTGTCAAGTTAACAGAAACTAACTGGTACAGCTAGGCAAGCCTTCTACTGCTGAGCCATTTCATTAGCCATTTCACTGGGTTTTGCTTGTGGTTTATTTCTTCATAAGTGGAAACTTACAGAAAGAAGCAAGAGTCTAGCAGGTTAACTCCACAACTCGTTGGCTAAGACACTGGAGCTGCTCGATTACTGTGGGGTGAAGGTCGTCTGTGGGCTTAGGTGAAGGTCGTCTGTGGGCTTACGTTGTTGATGCTGTTCTTAGGCACTAGATGACTTAGTGCTGAATATACTGAGCACTAACAGAAATTATATCTTTAGTTTAGTTTTATTATTTTTTTAATTGGATATTTTTATTTATTTACATTTCAGATGCCATCCCCTTTCCCCATTTCTCCTCCCTAGAAACCCCTATCCCATCCCCCTCCTCCTTTTTGCTTTTATACCATTTTAATTACATGCAAGTATTAAGGTCAGTTCTAGGTTGAGCAACTAGCAATACAATAGATGCAAATAGCCAAGGAACAAGTAAGACAATAAACACAAATAGTCAAAGAACAAGCAGGGTACTAAACAAAATTCTGTGAACACTCCTGTGATCACCGATTCTAGGGGCTTATCAGGATGGCCAAAATATCTGAGCCAACTTCCTTGTCCTAGCCCAAAGTCATTTTCATGTCTGAAGCCTACTTCCTTGTTCTAGCCTAAAATTTAGATTTCTGCCTGAAATTACTTCTTTCTTCTAGCCTAACTTCTGAG
Source organism: Grammomys surdaster (assembly GCF_004785775.1). Taxonomy (NCBI): domain Eukaryota; kingdom Metazoa; phylum Chordata; class Mammalia; order Rodentia; family Muridae; genus Grammomys; species Grammomys surdaster. Next base: position 1,242,064 of record NW_021604569.1, on the reverse strand, counting down.
TTTTATATTTAAGATAGATAGACTATTTTTTAAAATTAAGCACTGGGCCTATGGTGAAGAACACTTTTGTTTGTTTTAACTTGCTCAGAAGTGATACTATAAGAATACATCCTGAGGCCAGGCAGTGGTGGCGCGTGCCTTAATCCTAGCACTTGGGAGGCAGAGGCAGGCGGATTTCTGAGTTTGAGGCCAGCCTGGTCTACAGAGTGAGTTTCAGGACAGCCAGGGCTACACAGAGAAACCTTGTCTCGAAAAACCAAAAAAAAAAAAAAAAAAAAAAAAAGACTATATCCTGAGGTAGTACATGTTGACATTTTTGGATGTTTGTTTGTTTGTTTTGTTTTTTTTCAACATCCAAAACTTGTTTATTAACAGTAAGATTCAAGGTTAGTTTCTGTAGCCTCGGCTGGCCCTTCGGCCTCTGGCACGCTCGAACATCCGGCCCTTGGAACTGGACATAGGGTTTGGTGTGGCTGTGTGGGGTTCCTGGGGTCTTGCCAAAATGACTGTATGCCTCTCGGCCCTTCCGAGGACCAGACAGGAGCACAGTGCCTCCGCCCTTGGGAGACTCCAGAGCCAGCTGGTCAAAGGTGAGGATCTTACCCCCAGCCTTGAGGATGCGACTTCGGGCCGGCTGCTCACCCACCGAGCACACACCCTCAGCTTGGGCACTTCCAGAATCCGCATGCCATCTGTGACCGTCCCCACAACCACAGCGATCTTGTTCTCCCGGCCAGGAAGCGTCATCTTTCGGATCATCCGGGACAGGGACAGAGGTGGCCGGTTAGTGCGGCTCATAAATAACCTCTTCAGCACAACCTGATCAAAGGTGGAGTTGGTACGTCTGGCTAGAAAACTGTACAGCTTGACTAGCAGCCGTAAGTAGATATCCTGGCTCTTGGGCTCCTTGCGCCGAACCTTTCGGTCCTTGTTGTGGTGAATGTCAACACCCATGATGGTGCCTCTTGCTCAGCCAGGTCCAGACCATGTTGACATTTTTAAGGATTCATTCTTATCTGTTTCTCCTATAGGTAGCAGAAACCATCTTTGCTATCCCTTCCCTAACCTAATATTTGCTTCCAAACTTTGTTTTTTGTTTTGTTTTTATTTTCTTGTTTTTTCGAGACAGGGTTTCTCTGTGTATCCCTGGCTGTCCTGGAACTCACTCTGTAGACCAGGCTGGCCTTGAACTCAGAAATCCGCCTGCCTCTGCCTCCCAAGTGCTGGGATTAAAGTCGTGCGCCACCACTGCCCGGCGCTTCCAAACTTTGATTCATGAAACATAATTAACAGACTTAGGTACCTGCTTTCCAGAATAAACCCCTGTGGTGGTTTGGATAGAAATGGCCCCAATGTGTTTGAATGTTTGGCCACGGGAAATGACACTATTAGGAGGTGTGGCCTTGTTGGAGGAAGTATGTCAGTGTGGAGGCAGGCTTTCTAGTCTCTTCTGCTTAAACTGTACCTAGTTTGGTACACAGTAGCCTTCTGCTGCCTGAAGACCCATATGTAGAACTCTCAGTTCCCTTTCCAGTACCATGTTTGCTGGCACACTGCCATACTTCCCACACAATGGACGAAACCTCTGAAACTGTAAGTCAGCCCTGACTAAATATTTGCCTTTATAAGAGTTGCCATGGTCATGGTGTCTCTTCACAGCAATAAAACCCAAACTAAGACAACTGCTTCCTTCCTTTCTTCCGCCCTTATTTCCTTTCTCCTTTCCCTCTCTTTCCTTCTTTCCCTCTCTTCCTTCTCTTTTGGCGAGTGTGTGTGTGTATGTGGTGCATACAGTTTATGCATGCATGTGCCTGTGCAGAGCCGGAAGCGTAGCTATCCTCCTCTATCATTCCTTCCTCATTCCCTTGAGACAAGCCTGTTTTCTGACTAGGCTAGAGGTCAGCGAGCTCCAGCAATCCTGTCTCTGGCATTCCATCCCCAGGCAGTGCTTTGTACCTGGGTGCTGGGGGTTCTACAGGACTTGAGGCTTGCACAGCAAGAAATCTTCCCCACTGAGCCGTCTCCCAACTTGCTTTCTGATTATTTATAACCCATTGTTCCATAGTCAACTTAAGTTGAATGTATTTAAAGCTTAGGTCATTGTATTCTCTCCAGTATGACTCATCTAAACTGTACTACATTGCCTGACTTTCCTGAGGGAAAGACAGCAGGAATTGATCTGGTCACCCAAGCACAAATCTTTGAATCATCTTTTTTTTTTTTTTAGGTTTTTCGAGACAGGGTTTCTCTGTGTAGCCCTGGCTGTCCTGGAACTCACTCTGTAGACCAGGCTGGCCTCGAACTCAGAAATCCGCCTGCCTCTGCCTCCCAAGTGCTGGGATTAAAGGCGTGCGCCACCACTGCCCGGGGAATCATCTTTTTCTATCAGACCTTCATTTTATTAATCACCAGATTCTGGGAATTCATATTCTTTGTACTTTCCAACTTTATTTCCATTTCCTATGTTATTGAGGTAGGCTCTCATTAGCTTTTGCCTGAAGTATAAATGGTAATTATCTTCTACTTAAACTACAGCACTTAAATAAAGCTATGAGCACTTATTTAAAGCATGACAATTGCTTCTTTACTATTCCCTCCCTTACTCTAGCGCCCACAATCCATCCTTTATCAGTATTCTGTAAATTATCCATCAGTCGTTCTACCATTTTGCTTAAAGGCCTTTGCTAGCTCTTTAGAGATAATTCTTTTACTTTGTAGCATGGCGTTTGAATTCGTTCTTTGACACTTAACTGACTTCCTAGTTTATCTTCAATCATCTCTCTCATTTTTTCCACCTGCTCTAGCTACCGATCTTTCTAGGCCTTGAAGTTTTGCTGTTTTACTCCTTGCTGCCATTGGAGCCAGTGTTCCTTCTGTTTTAGGGTTTTACTGCTGCAAACAGACACCATGACCAAGGCTACTCTTATAAGGCCAACATTTAATTGGGGCTGGCTTACAGGTTCAGAGGTTCAGTCCATTGTTATCAAGGTGGGAGCATGGCAGAAACTAGGCAGGCATGGTGCAGGAGGTGCTGAGAGTTCTATCTTCATCTGAAGGCTGCTAGGAGAAGACTGGCATCCAGGCCGTTGGGGGGGGGGGCACAGCTCTTAAAGCACACTCCCATAGATGTCCACATAGCACAGGTGCCATGGCCTCTACCTCGCTATGTAGTCAATAATGACCTTGGACTCCTGCTTCTACCTCCCAACCACGAGTATCACAAGTGTTCAATATCACCCCTGGCTACCCAATACATTGTTCAATAAAGGAATGTTTATCCTAAAGATAGTGAGAATTTGGTTCTGTTTTGGGGAGGATAAAACAACATCAGACACCTCCCCCACTTCCTCTTTTTTTGGTTAGTTTTCTGAGACTAGTTCTCAACCTTTTTCCCTTCCTGCTCAGCCTGCCCTGTGCCAGCATTACAGGTGTATACCGCCACACCCAGCTTTCACTGTTTCTTATGAAGACATGTTTTTATTTGTCTAAAGGGGGCATAGGTATATTTTAGTTTGGATTTGTGTTGCTATATGAAATTTTTTTTTCAGACTCTAATATAACCTTTTGCTAGATCAAAATATATTTCACAAGATAAATCATACATATTGAAATTGCCCAAGGAAATGTAATAGTGCAGAGGAGGTCCCATGTAAATTAAAAAGATTAAGGACATTAAATCCTTTCTCCCTTCCCTCCCTCTTCTTTGGTACAGTTTCTTGCCATACAGGCTGGCCTTGAACTCTCTTTGTAGCAGAGAATGACCTTGAATTTCTGCCTTCATTTCTCGATTGCTAGGATGTTAAGTATGCCACCGCCTGTAGTTTATGTAGTACTGAGTCTCAAACCCAGGGCTCTCTGCATGTTAGGGGCACACTCTATCCACTGAGCTATAGCCCTGGCCCTAGGTTCTGTTTTAATTATGACTTTTACTTTCCTGTTAGCTTTTTATTTTCATTGTTTTTAAATTAAATATTTAGGTGAGTATGCAAAAATACTAGGTTTCACCATGGCATCATTGTACATACGTGTCATTGTACTATGTTCTCATTTGTTCCTCTTACCCCCTGCCCCATCCCAAGCTAGCCAGCTTTCTTACCTTCTGAGCCACCCTACCTTATTCCTATGGTGTGTATTCTATTGTGTGATGGCTTGTATATGCTAGGCCCAGGTAGCAGCACCATTAGGAGCTGTGGTCTTCCAGGACAGCCAGGGCTATAACAGAGAAACCCTGTCTCGAAAAACCAAAAAAAAAAAAAAAAAAAGGTGTGGTCTTGTTGGAGTGGGTATGTCACTGTGGGTGTGGGCTTTTAGACCCTCACCCTAGCTGCCTGGAAGCCAGTGTTCTGCTAGCAACCTTCAGATGAAGATGTAGAACTCTTAGTTCCTCCTGCACCATGCCTGCCTGGATGCTGCCATGCTCTCACCTTGATGATAATAGACTGAACCTCTGAACCTGTAAACCAGACCCGATTAAATGTTGTCCTTATAAGAGTTTTCTTGGTAGTAGTGTCTGCTCACGGCAGTAAAACCCATCGATTTCCCTCACCTCCCTTAAAATCTCTACCTCCTCTCTCATAATCTCCTTTGTAGTTTTGTGACCAGCAAACATACATAGATAAACATGCCCCCAACATGCATATAATTCTGGACTTAGGCTTCCCGTTTGAGAGAAAACAGGCAGTCTTTGTGCTTCCGCATCTGGCTTATTTTGCTTCATGATGTCCAGTTCCACACATTTCCCAGCAAATGTCATTTCACTTTTCTTTACAGCTACATGCAATCTCATTGTGTATCTATATCACATTTTCTTTTTACTCTGAAACAAAGACAGACTTTGCTTATGAACAAATACATTTCCCAGAAAGCTTTTTAAGTTACAGCTTCTTGCACAGCTATGACCTATGCATGAAAAGGATCAGAGAGAGAAGTGGAGAAGAGGAAGGGAGACCCTAGAGGAAAAGAGAAAGGAGGGCAGGAAAAGGAAGAAAAGAAAGGTGGGAGGGGAAAGGAAGCCTGGAAAGGAGGAAGGATGAAAAGCTGGCAAAACTGAAAAGCTGGCATCGGACCAGTGAAGGGCTGACCATGTCACATATCCTTGAACCACAACTGCTTCACCTGAGCCCACTTCAGAAAAGCAGCTGGACCTGGAGGAGACATCCCTGGGAGGGGTTCCCTGACTCAACAGCCTGCAAACATGCAGAATCTTGGTGGGTGGGTCCAGTGTTTTCACAGCATGCACCACGTATGGCTCCCTGTGGCCTCCCAGAGGGGCATGGGTGAGACCATACCTAGCATAGTCTTCAAGAGCATGATCCGTACCTCCTTCTTTTAGCCTCTGAAAGCCTAAGCTGTTCTTATACTACTGTGGCCAGTGAATCTTCTTCTGGAATCTGCAGTTATGACATCAGAAGTTTGGAGAAGACTGGAAGCTGCTCCTCAGGTTTTTCTGGCTTCTTGTGGAGACAGCCTGACTTTTCCCAGGGCTGGTTAAACCCAAATAGGTTTTGTTTTGCTGCTTCTGGATCTGGGTTTGCTTGCTGGACTGCAGAATCAGATGCCCATCACAAGTTCAAGAACTAGGAAAGAAACTTGAAGAGGAAATGGGTACACAGGTCTGGGCACTATCTTGCTGGCACTCAGGATATATTCAAGATGGCTCTACCAGGCAGTATTCAGAGCCCATCACTTCAGAAAGCAGAATGGGGCCCTGGAAGGTGTTTATGATCAGGGACCTATGCCTGAGCAGGAAGTCAAGCCAGGAGTTGTAGTTGGGATGCCTTTTACTACTGAGCACCAAACAGCAGTTGAAGGCCCTTTCCTGTTTTGGCAGGAGCAGTGGTAACTATTGATAAATGGTCCTATGTGGGGCCTGGTACCCCAGGTTACTGAGCAAGCCATTCAACGAATTCTACCCTGGTTCCCTTAAAAGAATACCAAGTTGCCTGCCTCATAGTAGTCAGCAGGATGTTGGGCTGTATTCAGGTTCCCCAGAATGGTCAGATGATGATGGCTAGTCACCAGGAAGGCTTCTGCTCAGATCTGCCCATAGAAACATGCCTTATAGGTCAGCTTCTTAGGCTTCCCAGGATGCACATGAGGGCAGAGCATATCAATTAGGGTAGAGGTCTTCTTTCCCTTACAATATGCGGATTTTGTACTGTGTAATGAGGGCCTGGCCTTTACGATCCAGAGTTGGAAGATGCTCTTTGGTGAACTCATTAGTGTTTCTATAGCAACTGACATCCCTGTTCTGGATGGCAAACAGACCACTCAGGGCTTCAGCAGCCACTGGAGCAGTGCTGTCTTTACAACTGCTGCTGATATGGAGCTAGGCATTCCAGCTCGAAACAACAGCTAGGAACATCCACTCAGTATATATCTGGGCCCTCTGGTCTGCTGGAGACAGACAATATCAGCATCCAGTTTTTCAAAATGGGTCTCAAGGCCATGGGACGGTGGCTGCTTTCCTGGCAATCCAACTCTTATATGAGCTCCATTGATGTCCCTAGTTGTTACACACAACATTTAGCACAGCTGGATCATCACAGGGAAGTTGGCAACGCTCCATGCATTGTAGCAGAATTCTGTATTTTCCGTTCATCTGTTGATAGATATGTAAAGAGTCATTTTCTGGCTATTTGGATGGTGGGATTCCTTTTCCTGACTTAAATTTTTATGTTAGGTCCAAGACTAATTACTAACATAGCTGAAGAAATTGATCTCATTTCTGCTTTTACTCTTATTAGTGAATGAATGTACTTTGAGCCAAGACATTAGTTAACCAGGATTACAAAGCTACATTTCATAAAATGCTATACTATAGGGAACCTAAAACTAGGGGAAGTATTAGGGCAAATCATGCAGGAAGCTGTTAGGACTTCCACTTAAGCCAGAATTTTGTTTCAGTGTTTTATTTTTTTTTTCTTCAGTAGAAAGATTACATGTAACTCAGCAGTGAACTTGAAAAAAGGCAAGTCCTTTTCAGTAGGTGAACAGGCTGTGGCAGAAAGAAAGCTCTTGAAACAGGTTTTATGTTGGAACCCATCTTTCAAATTTTCCAAGTATGGGTTAACACACTCTGAAGTTAAGATCTTCATATATATATATATGTATACGTGTGTGTGTGTGTGTATTCATCTCTGGCCCTTTAACTTTTTCAAGGGGCATACATGATATAAGGCAAATTTAGCCTGTTCCACAAATGAGTTTAGGTGGGGATTAAGTGTTTTGCATTAGTATTAATACTATAGAACTGGAATGGCCTATTTTTCTGAGTAGTGACCCTTCCTTTATCTGAAAATGTATAAATACACTTTGTATCTGCTTTGTTTGGTGCTGGTATAGAGTACATATCAAATGCATATTTTTATATAAACCAATAAAACAAAATACAAACACAAAATGGATATTTCAAGAAACTTCTGCTGTGTAATGAATCACCCAAAAAGGCAGTGGTTTTTTTTGTTTTGTTTTTTTGTTTTTTGTTTTTTCCAAGAAAGGGTTTCTCTGTGTAGTCCTGTCTGTCCTAGAATTCACTCTGTAGACCAGGCTGGCCTCGAACTCAGAAATCCGCCTGCCTCTGCCTCCCAAGTGCTGGGATTAAAGGCGTGCGCCACCACCGCCTGGCAAGGCAGTGGTTTTAAAACAACAGTGACACATTATTTTTCATGCCTGTATATTGGCTCTAGGAAGAAGTCACATTTTTGAGAGAATAGAACTATGGCTGGGATAGTTAGATGCCTCTTTCAATGTCTCTTTTCTTACAGAATGAATACGACTAGAATGTGTATGAATGTTATGCTGTGTATATGTGGTGCACCACGCATGTGTGTGCCTGGCTCCTGAGGAAGTCATAAGAGGGATTTGCATTTGCTGGAACTGGAGTTATGGAGAGTTAGAAATCACCTAAGCTGGGCAGTGGTGGCACATGCCTTTAATCCCAGCACTTGGGAGGCAGAGGCAGGTGGATTTCTGAGTTTGAGGCCAGCCTGGTCTACAGAGTGAGTTCCAGGACAGCCAGGGATACACAGAGAGACCCTGTCTCGAAAAACAAAAACAAAAAAAAAAAAACAAAAAAAAAAAAGAAGAAGAAGAAGAAGAAAGAAATCACCATGTGAGTCTCGAGACTCAAACTTGGGTTGTCTGAAAGAGCAGTAAGTTCTCTTGACTAGTCATCTTTCTAGCCCCAATACATTTTTTTTTAAGTTTTTTTAAAGATATGTGTGTGCGTGTGCCTGACACATGTGTACAGGTTCCAGAGAAGGCCATTAGCGAGTGAAGGGAGTCCTGTAAGTGAAGGTTTAGTGATTGTGAGTCACTTGGATACTGGGAACAGAACTCAAGTCCGGTTAAAGATATTGCTGAATCACTTCTCCAGTAATCCTTACCAGAATCCACTCTACCAAATTCTTTCTTAAAAATTAAACTAAATCTAGGGCAACATTACTTTGTTAGGACTAAGAATTTGCTTAAAAAACTAACAAAATCTCGAAAAACCGAAAAAAAAACCTAACAAAATTCATGGCAATAAAATTTCTTAGTTATTAGAATATGCAGTTAAAAGCTTCTACAAGCTGCTTCAAAAAGAATACAAGTGAACTTGATAATATATTGTACTCATCTCACTATATCCAAAATATTATCAATGCCAACATAAAACCAATGTAAAAACCAATGTGAAGCAGAAATTATAACATTTCTTATAAATTCTGGGGATGCAGTACGTATTTTATTCACACAGAACACCTCATTTCCGTGCTCAGGAGCTAAAAGCCGCCAGTTGCTCCAGTACTAGACAGTGCACATGTAGACGGAACAATTGGAATTCAGGCAATCCTCTCTCCAGGCCTTCAGAGTAGGCATGCAGCCAGTATTTTTGAAAGGTGTATCAGAAAGATAAAAGGACTCTCGGAACCTTTGGAGCAAACATTTCTAGGTTTGTCTACCGTTTTCTTTACAGTGTAGCTTTGGGAAAAAAAAGCACATCAGGAGACATGCATATCAAGGCAGTGAGTGTAGGGCTTCCTGAGACCTAGGACGCCTGAATCATCAGGGATGTTGACTCATCAGCCTAAGGTGACTGAAAAGTAGTGAACCAATTTTGCCTTGCAAGGCATCTATTTCAACGTTCCTTCCCCTCTCCCTTTCTGGTGACTCATTCTCCTTGCACTTTTAGAGTCCAGCAGAAGGCAAGGCATTCTAACATTGAGCCCAGAGCTCCAGATAATTTAGCACAGCTGTTTTGCCTATCTCATTCCAGACCTGCAGTCTAGAAAGGGAGTTTTGATAGTGTAAAAAAAAAAGTTTTGTTTTTCTTTTTCCTTTTGAGGGGCAGTAGTTATATGTTGGGAGCTTGTCTGAAAAGTCTTTTATTTAAAAAATCGGTAAGGCCTAATTCAGTCTTGTTGGTACCTTTTTCCACTGTTTTTTTTTTTTTTTCCCTTTTCGGGGAGGAAACTTTCCACTCCTAGGTCCCCAGGATAACGCCCTTCCGCAGGCTTGATGGAAAACTCGCCAAATCCTTGGGACCGCATCCCTTTCGCATTACTGTAGACTAAAATCCCGCTGTAGGCAAGGCCAAGTCCCCACCCCATTCCCCATCTACACTAGGTGGGGGTGGATCCCAGCTCCAAACCCCGCCCTTCGAACGCCGCCCGCCGGAGAGAGGAAGTGCGGCAGGCCCCGCCTACTCCCCATTTCTGTTGGACAACTCCGTGGTCCATCTTCCCTATCCCGCAGTCTATTGGCTCTCTGTCTCCCGCGCCAGCCAGCCCTCCCCAGCCGGGAAGGTGAGTCACGCCAAACTGGGCGGAGAGTCTGCTGGCCTCTCTCCATCGCTCGTCTGGGCGGCGGCGGCTGCAACTGGGGACAGGGCGGGTGGCGCATCTCGAGCGCGGAGGCAGGAGGAGCAGTCTCATTGTTCCGGGAGCTGTCGCCTCTGCAGGTTCCTCGGCTCGGCTCGGCTTGCCCGGCCCCGGCCAGTCCTGCCCAACCCCCACAACCGCCCGCGGCACTGAGGAGAAGCGGCCCCGCAGCGGCAGTAGCTGCAGCATCATCGCCGACCCGCCAGCCATGGAAGACGTAGACCAGGCGTCGCTGGTCTCCTCGTCCGCGGACAGCCCGCCCCGGCCTCCGCCCGCCTTCAAGTACCAGTTCATCACGGAGCCCGAGGACGAGGAGGACGAGGAGGAGGACGAGGAGGAGGAGGACGACGACGAGGACCTGGAGGAACTGGAGGTGCTGGAGAGGAAGCCCGCAGCCGGGCTGTCCGCGGCTCCGGTGCCGCCCGCCGCCGCCGCGCCGCTGCTGGACTTCAGCAGCGACTCGGTGCCCCCCGCGCCCCGCGGGCCGCTGCCGGCCGCGCCTCCCGCCGCCCCTGAGAGGCAGCCGTCCTGGGAACGCAGTCCCGTGGCGTCCCTGCCATCCCTGCCGCCGGCTGCTGCAGTCCTGCCCTCCAAGCTCCCGGAGGACGACGAGCCTCCGGCGCGGCCTCCGCCTCCGCCGCCAGCCGGCGCGAGGCCCCTGGCGGAGCCCGCCGCGCCCCCTTCCACGCCGGCCGCGCCCAAGCGCAGGGGCTCGGGCTCAATGGGTGAGTCCTCCTTGCGCGTTATGCCCCTCCCTCTTTTGTGTCTTGGCCTGGGGGAGGTGGGGGCGGGCAGGGCTGCTCGGGACCCTAGGGCTTTGTCTTGGAGCGGCAGGGCGATGGCGCCCCCGCTGGCGGGAGGCGGGCAGAAGGGTGGGGCGGCCGCGGAAGCCCGAGTGTCTTCATTGTCTGTCGGGCTTTCGGGGAGCACGTGCACCCTAGCCCTATTTGTTCCTTCTGGTTCCCGTTCCAGCACTCTTATGAAGTTATCACCTATCAGTAGCTAGGTGTGTGTTGAAGAACTAGGATGGTGGATTCTTTGGGCTGGACTGGCCTGGGCTGGGCTTGGAGGTGGGAATGGGAAGGCTGTGGTGCCCTGATCTTTTTATTTAAAGGATGGGCGTTTGTCGACAGTTTTTTTTCTTAAGGGCCCGCCTTCTCTCCTGCCAGGCATCGGGGAACCCCTTGCACTAATCCCCTGTTTCTCCTCTTACTGGTGGGGAACTGGCTAAGCTGCTAACATCTATACAGTGACCCAACTGCGGAGAAGGGGGAGCGAGCGCCTCCAGTGGCGTGGTTCCAAGAGAATTGGGAAGGAGAGACTTGGTGAAGTTCTGCCACCGCCCAGCTCATTTGGGTTTAATGTGGCGACTCCTACACCTGCCAGAGAAACAAGATCTGGGCATTGTGTTCCAATGGGACATAGTTCTCCAGGGCCTCAGTTGTGCTGTAAAAGAAAATTGCCAAGTTTAATGCGCACTCTCAGCCTTTAAATGCATTGCAATTGACTCATAAAGAAAAGGCAAAGTAGTTGACCTTAAAAAGGGATAAACCTGTGGATTCCTGTCCCGGAATTGGTTGAACTTGTTTATCCTGAGACATAATGAAATGTTTTAGGACAAATGTTTTTTATATTGGTTAGAAGTACTAATTTTTAAAAGTATAAGATTTAGATTGACAAAACATATTGAACATTGTGCATAGGTTTATTGCCCTTTTTATTTTGGAAAGGAAAAAAAAACAAATTCGATAGAGAACGAGAATGTATCTTATGTAGCTTATTGTTTTGGGGCAAAGTGTCTTGCTAGCAATAAGCCTTTTTTTGTTTTTCATTTTTGAAAATTAAGGTAAATTAAGTAGTATAACTGCCTGCTGGGAAAATTTCACATTACAGATCTAGGTTTTATTTTTTAGAGAAATACTATCACCCTGAGCTCACACTATCTTTTTTTTATTACAATTAAGTCTTTCACAATGGGAATAATGAACCAATAGCAATGTTTCTGGGGAACAATCCATTATGGACACACTCAAAGTCATTATTCAAAAACAGTTCCTAAGGTAAAAAATTTAGAAGGTGAAGACTACCTTTTCATTTTTTTGTTTATAATTTTTTTTGAGAGAAACTAAAGTAGAAAAAAAAAGTATTAAAATTTTAAACTGGAAACAATGATTGTCCAAACTATACTTTTCATTTTTTGTACTTTCATAGAAACAAGATAATAGTGTTGTCCTTTGAACATTGAGGGGACTCAGGCAGCGTCAGCATTTTCTTGAAATATTGGCAAATTTTAGAAGATTTAGAAATACTGACAGTTTAGAAGACAAGAGGAATGTTGTCTACACAGGGATTCTGTACTCATTGTATTTATTTGGAAGCTTTATTCCCTTTATTGAACACAACAACAGTGAGTTGGAATCGTTGATAGTTAAATCATCTCAGTGCATTAGATTTCTTAATGCACTGAAGAGTTTGTTTATTGGCTGACCCCTATTATTGATTACCTAAGACACTTTACATACGAAGCACTGTTCTGGGCTGCCAAGGTTGGCAGTGAGCAAGACTCATGCTCCCCTCGTGGGAGTAATACACAAAATAAGCACACAAAAAAGAACTAAAAATGATGTTGTTATGAGGACGATAACAGCTTGAAGGGATGAGAATAACTGAAATATGTGGACCCTTTTTAAGGTTGCTTGATGATAGGAAAAAGATTAGTAAGGAAAACCTATACAGAGCACAGAGGCTGGTTAAGGTCAGATAATTAGGAGCCTCTTGGGTCACAGTACAAAGTATGGCTTAAAAAAATTAGTTATTGCCGGGCAGTGGCGGTCCCAGCACTTGGGAAGCAGAGGCAGGCAGATTTCTAAGTTTGAGGCCAGCCTGGTCTACAGAGTGAGTTCCAGGACAGCCAGGACTACACAGAGAAACCCTGTTTCAGACCCCCATCCCCCCACCCCCCAAAAGTTATTTTAGGAGTATGCTTCTTGAATAATTACATTGTGATTTTGGAGCAAAAATGTAGTTTTGAAGGTTCAGAGGGAGAGGATTAGAATAAAGACAAAGGTGAAAGCACTCTGTACGTGGTTAGAATAGACAAACTGGGAGAGGCTATATATCCCTAGCAACTGTGTGTTTAACACTGCTATTTACATTTGTCTTTTCCTTAACTCTGATATCCTTCAGTTAGTAAGCTACAGTTTTCCTGATTGCAGTCCCTCCATTGTAATATACTGAGACCTGTACCTGTCATCTGATGACCATTTTTCTAGAAAGAATGGTTCATTTGTTCTAAGGAAACTTAGAGATTGATTTGAGAGAAGTGCAAACATCAGTTAAGATGACTAAGCTGATCTTTAGACACATTGAAAATGTGGAAGTGACTGAAAGTGTGTGATAGATTAATTGGGATTCTGAAGGGTATTAAGTGCAAAATAAAAGACTCTGGATTTTATTATTGTACTTTAATCCATATTCTGTCATCCAAAGCTGCTTTTATATCATGGAACCAAAATTGTTCTTCCAAAAAAAAAATGATTAGCATGTCTGTGTGTGTATGTGTGTGCAAGTGCCGGGAACAAGAAGAGGGCATCTCTATTGTTGAGTACAGACTTTTAGATGTTGGTATCCAGCTTGATAATGAGATTTTATAAGTTGGCCAGTCTGTCTGTTCTGTTTAATTTCAAAAGAAAAGAGAATTATCAAGCTTCTAATTATGGTGGTTTCAAGGCATGGCATCTGCATCAGCTTGACTATGCTAAAACCCTTGTAGATAATGTTGCAGTGGTGAGAGCCTGGACTATAGGACCGCAGTTACATGTTGAGACAGGGACGTGGGAGAAGGTAGGGACCAGTCTTGGCCTTTTATAACCATCTTGTGAGAACTCAGGTTCTAGTAGGACCTTTATTCTTCCTGGGATTACAACCCAGATTACAACCACTTCCCAGTAGGCTGGTCTCTTTTTGTCCCTGGATATTGAATTGATGGCTAGTAAGGCCACTACTGACTAAATCACTTCTCCAACTCTCATTTTTTTTTTTTTTTTCGAGACAGGGTTTCTCTGTATAGCCCTGGCTGTCCTGGAACTCACTGTGTAAACCAGGCTGGCCTCGAACTCAGAAATCCACCTGCCTCTGCCTCCCAAGTGCTGGGGTCAAAGGCGTGCGCCACCACCACCCGGCCGAGCTTATATTTAAATGAGCATTAAAGTAATGAGATTGGCAAAGCTGTAAAATTACTTCCCTTAATTAAAACATGAAAATTTATCGTAAGTGTATATGTATGTGGGAGAAAATCAGTTTATTTAGAGTTTATTTACTATCCTTTCAAGATTCCACTGTTGTCTGGGCATATAATATACCTCCTGGTTGATGGAGAATCCATGACCTTTATTTTTATTTCACTTAATAATGGCCCCAAGGTGCAAGAGTAGTTTATCTAAACTTTATCATAGGCGTGTGGTATAGGAAAAGAGTAGTGTATGTGTAGTTGAATACTATTTCAATTTCAGGCTCCCACTGGCAGTAGTTAAAGTATCTCATGAATAAGAGAACTGCTGTATTTAATCACTTCTGCTCTGGTAGTTATGTAGATTAGCCTTTTCTGTTGCAAACAGTGTTGCTGTGAACACCTTCGGGCATTATTTCCTTGGAGATGAATGCTGGAGGGTTCACTGTAGGGTTGTAGAGGAAATCCATTCAGGCAAGCTTTCTGGTTCAGAAGGAGCTTGCATTGATAATGTTGGGTGCTGACAGAAAGTGCCTTCGGAAAGGCGGCGGGGCTTATACTTCCAGCAGCAGTATGTTAGAAGGACCGATTCCTTCTTAAGCCTTTATCAACAGTTCATTGGTAAACTGGTAAATAGTTTACCAAATAGTTATAATTGACATTTGTGAATATTTCGATAGGTGTAGGTTGCTAAGATTTTTTTTTTCCTAATCACTGCCTTCGCCTAGTTTGAGTTTTGATTTTATGGCTGCAGGATCACTTGAGCTTATCATAGGCTAGCTTAAAATTTTTTTTACAAAGTTATTTTATATGTATGGTTGTTTTGCTTGTGTGTTTGTCTGTGAACAGCTTACATGCACAGAGGCCAGAACAGGGCCTGGGAGCCCTTGAAACTGGAGTTAACAGACAGTTGTGAGCTCCTATGTGGGTGCTGGGAATCAAACTCCAGTCCTTTGAAAGATCAGCCCAGTGCTCAGAGCTGCTGAGCCACCTATCTCGTCAGCCCAGGTGATTTGTTTTTTTGATTGGTTATTTATTTATATTCTGACCACAGAGTATACTTTTCTGTGCATTCATTTTTTAGTTAGATTTATCATTGTAAAAAATTTTTAGTTATAAAAGTCATTGAAAGTCTTTAGAAAGGCCTCTTCTAAATTTTTTTTACTGTTAGTACTTTTATGATCTCATTTCAATCTTATTCGTTTGCTGCTTAGTTTGTTCTAGAGTGTAAGGTTTAATATAATTTTCATGATTTAAATCCCTTTATTTTGCATACACTGACTATTGAAAAAGGAAATATCTGTGTTGTGCTCTGTTATCTATATACAAGGACAAAGTTGTTTTAATTACTAAAAGTTTTAAATAAAATACTTCATGATAAGGTTTTTTCCATCTGGATATTTATGTGTGTATAATGTTTTTTTTTTTTTTTGGTTTTTCGAGACAGGGATTCTCTGTGGTGTATAATGTTTTTACTGATTTTAAAAATTTATTAATCTGGATGCTTCTGTTAGAAATTAGTCAGGTTATATTTATGAGTTAATCTTACATAATTTATATTTTAGAACTGGTATTTTTTTTATTAGTATACATTAATAAAAAACAAAGTTTTTAATGCATAGATTTATAAAATCAGCTCTTTGTGATATATGGCTTTGTTTAATTCTGTGTTTGTATGTGTGCACACATACTCCTGCACATGCGCAGGCATGATATGGATGTGAGAATTGTGGGAAGGCAGCAGACAACCTTGTGGAGTTGGTTTTCTCCTCACCTGTATGTCAGGTGCCATCTCATCAGCCTGATACTATGGATCTAAGTATAAACATTAGTATGTTGCTCAGTATGTAACATTTGAAGTACGTATTGTATAGTAGTTTAGCTATCTAGTTCCCACAGACCATAGACTAAAAAAGAAAGATTTCCAAAACCATTTTTCTGTTGAAAAAGAAAAATAGCGTTCTCTGTACTTCTGTGTGAAGAGCTGCACCTCTGAAATGCAGTCTGTAATTCCAGTTTAGGCAGTGCATGCATGTAGGCAAAATACTCATACGCATAAAATAAAAATAAATATTTAAGATAATTTACATATTATAGAATACATAGATCTTAAATATTTCTTTTGACAGATGTCCATGCATATTCTAGAAATTTGCCCATTATTTGGTTATATGTCTCTTACTGATTTTGTGGTTCTGAATTGGATACATTTTTGCCTAAGTATATGTGATTCATTCTTTTACTTTGTAGTTTGCCTGTTAATTTGATTGATGACTTACTTTGTTGTTGTTGTTTTTTTTTCAAGACGGGGTTTCTCTGTGTAGCCCTGGCTGTCCTGGAACTCACTCTGTAGACCAGGCTGGCCTTGAACTCAGAAATCCACCTGCCTCTGCCTCCCAAGTGCTGGGATTAAAGGCGTGTGCCACCATTGCCCGGCGATTTTATGCTTTTATATTTTCTAAATTTATCTATTGAGACAGCTCCTGGACTTGGCTGGCCTTGAACTCTCAGAGATCTGGCTGCCTCTGCCTCCCAAATGCTGGGACTAATAATGGCCTATATCACCATGTCTAGTTCAATTTTTTTTTTAAATGATTTTATTTAAACTAAAAACAAGCGGCCAGGCAGTGTTGTCTCGAAAAACAACAACAACAAAAAGATTTTATTTAAATTATGTATATGAATACACTGTAACTGTCTTCAGACACACCAGAAGAGGGCATCAGATCCCATTGCAGATGGTTGCTGGGAATTGAACTCAGAACCTCTGGAAGAGCAGTCAGTGCTCTTAACCTCTGAGCCATCTCTCCAGCCCTCTCGTTCAATTTTTAAGTCTTAATTTACCTTTTCTTTTTATAGGTAATGTATATTTAGTGTGTATGAAAACATTTTTGTCTACTCCAAAATTGCTGTTTTCACCTAGATGTTTAATAGCATTAGTTGCTGTGTTCATATTAAGCTCTATTTTGAAGTAAACTTTGCTAATGGGATATGGAGTGAGTTACTGGCTAAGGGGACAAAGATGTCTATCCAAACCAGAAAGGACTTACTATAGCTACTGACAGTAGCTTCATTATCAACATCTTCTGCAACTATGGTGGGTTTTAGTACAGGGAAGGACTTTTGAGCTGAGTGAAACTGAATTTATACTGTAAAGTATGTATGATCTTTTGTTGAGGAAGACACTGATGCTATTTTTCTAAGTCTTATTCACCACAGAATAGCCTTTGAAAAGGTACAAACAAGGACAGTGTCCAGACTTTCCACCCTTAAAATGTAAAAAATTCCAAGAAGCACATAGAGAACTGTTTCCTGACTCTGAGTTAATGAGCATTGACATGTCTGTTGATACAGATAGAGATTTTGTATATCTCTTGTTAGAGTTTTGCCTAAGCATTTTATTGCTGTTACAAATGATACTTATTGTTTTTCCAGGCCAGGTGTAATCCTAGCCCTCAGGAGGCAGAGGCGGGCAGATCTGAGTTCAAGGCCAGCCTCAGCTATATACTAAGGTCCAGGAGAGTCAGGACTACATAGTGAGATATATCTCAAGTATTTTTGGTTTTCCCCATATTTGAGTTTTGTGTGTTATCTTTGTATCTGTCTTACACCCTTGATAAGTTCACTTTCTTTCTAGAAATGTATGCCCATTCTGGGTCCCAGTGATATATTTTGAGTATCTTTGTGTCAAATCTTCCAGCATTGTCTGACCTTCACAGTATTCATTTAACTTAAAGATTTGGACTACCTCCTTGCTTAGTTTTATGCATGTGCAATGTAGTCCCCCTTGTCTTATTAATAATTAGATACAATTTTTTAAAATTCATCAATTATATTTTTGTAGTAAATCTTTAAAATGAATGTGTCAAAGAAAACAGTATTTGAGTTGTATACATTGGTGAGATTGTAGTAAAAATTGCCGGGCAGTGGTGGCAGTGGTGGCGCATGCCTTTAATCCCAGCACCTGGGAGGCAGAGGCAGGTGGATTTCTGAGATCGAGGCCAGCCTGGTCTACAGAGTGAGTTCCAGGACAGCCAGGGCTACACAGAGAAACCCTGTCTCAAAAAACAAAAACAAAAACAAAAAAAACAAAAAACAAAAAAAAATTGCAGTTTTACATTAAAAACTAACATTTTAGTTTTACTTTGTAAAGTAATGGACTTAAAAAGAATAAATCTCATTAGTAGACTTCCATTTGGAAACTGGTCCTTGTAAATGTATGTAGAATTCAGAATAAACTATACTGAAGTTGTGTACACAGATTTGGATTCTGCTAAGAAAATGCAAAGTCATGTGATATCTTTCTTGAATAATCAGTTCTATCCATTTCACTGGGGGTAAAGGAAAACATATGCTGATTATAGGGTTAGGTAAGTTAAATTTCTGTAGCTTTTCTTTACCTGGCCGCGTGACTTCGAAGTTTTGTAAATGCTGACATTCAGACACACTGGGAAGAATTAAGTTTGGCCAGCACAGGTGATACAGGAAGAGCTGGGATGCATTGAGACCATTTTACAGAGGACCTTAGTTTAGCCAAGGTTTGATATGAAATGAACAACTGGGACCTTTTAAATGTTTTTGACCAAGAGAATGGATAGCCTTTTCTTTCTCTTTCTGTTTCTCCCCCTCCCCCTT